>NW_006921995.1:2013824-2028337 GCF_000298275.1 Orycteropus afer afer | reverse complement strand
AAAAAAAAAAAAAAAGTATCTTATCAAATTTAAATTGCTAAGAGGAAGTTATTGTTTATCTCTCCCAGGGCTTTCTGAATCTTTACTTTAAGCTGCATTCCATTAAGTTATAAAATTGACACATCAATGGTGTTTCTTTCTATATTTAAGATGCTGATTTACTACTTTATGCTTGCCATGTCTACAGGTTCACTCACTGACCCTTTCTGGAATTGCTGCTAAATCATGATTTCCTAAACATCTTTTCTTGAAAGATGTCCACTGTTTTATTCAAAATGCTTCATTCATTTTGTACAGCATTCCACCAGTTTATATGTTGCTAAATGATATTTATGGACTTATAATTTGAACTAATTAATTTTGTAGCTTCCCCAAATCCACCCTTCCCTTTTTTTTTTCAACCTCAGTGACACTATTTTGGCCTGTTGGTCTATAATACATTCTTATTGTTTTTTATTGGAAATAACATTTCTACTCAAAGGGTAGATAAAAACCACTGCCATCAAGTGAATTCTGACTCACAGTGAACCCCATTGAGTTTCCAAGGCTGTAAATTTTTACAGAAGTAGATTTCTCCATCTTCCTTCTGTGAAGAAGCTGGTGGGTTTGAACTGCCAGCATTCTGGTTAGTAGTCAAATGCCTTAAGAACTGCACCACCAGAGCTCCTTAAATGGTAGATACTAAAAATCTATTCTACTTCTCCCATTGAATCAGTTTTGACTTATGGACCCCTTGTGTGCAGAGTAGAACTTCTCCATGGAATTTTCAAGGCTCTGACTTTTTGGATGCAGATCACCTAGCCTGTCTTCCAAAGCTCCTCTGGCTGGATCTGAACAGCCAAACTTTCAGTTTAACCATTTGGCTAGCCAGGCACTCCATCTTTCCCATCAACACTACAATTGCTTTTGTCTACTCCTATCCAGAGATGTTGCTAAACTCAAGATAAATGCAGCAATATTTCCTAAAACAATGCTTAGGATCTTCTCCTGAAGTCTTGCATTAGTTAGGGGAATGTAAGTAACTGTAACCAATGGGCTCCTAAATGTCAGTGCTCTGATAGTCAATGCTCTAATAGTTCATTGCTCCCTCAATCTGATACAAGCATTTCTGGTGAACGGGTTGCTTTCCTGTACATGTAAGTCAGAGACCTGATTCCCATCCTTATTAGGGGCAAATCATTTCTGAGGCCCTTATCATTCTCTGCATCCAACAAGCAGAAACAAGGTTGGCACACATCATTTCTTCTCCAGCCCCTTGACATAAGGTCACACCTAGATGCTGAAGGAACTGGAAAATTTAGTGTCTGGCTAAACAGAAGCATCCAGTGATAACTCTACCCTAGAGAGAACATGGAAATTGGTGGGCATCTGCCTGCTTCTGCCACACATGTCATTCAAAATCAGAAACTAATGTTGCCTTAGGAGCTCTGGTAGTGTAGTGGCTAAGGCACTTGACTGTTAACCAGAAGGCTGGTCATTCAAACCCACCAGCCACTTCTTGGAAGGAAGGTTGGGCAATCTATTTCCATAGTGATACTGCCTTGGAAACCCAAGAAGGGGTCACTATGAGTCAGGTCTGACTCGATGGCACACAACAACAACGATGAAAAACTAGGCACCAGAACAAGTTTCCTGCATAAAATTCTTTCCTACCTAAGTGGCAGAAGAGTGATTAGAGAATATTTTGAAAAATACATAGTCCAGAAACAGAACAAAGAAGGCTTAAATGACATAGATTCAAATAGAAATTATAAAGCCAAAGTAAAACTAATCCAACCATTCAAATTTCTTAACATAAAGAGCGAGACTTGCATTCATTGATTCCTGTTATGGATATGATAAAATCCTAATCCCCAGTATTTATGAATGTGATGTTGTTTGGAAATAGGAGTTTCAAAATGTTAGCAGTTAACATGGGACCATACTGAAGTGAGATAAGACCTAATCCACTGTGAGTGGTGTCCTTATGAAAGAAGGGATGAGGCACAGAGGGACATAGAGGGAAAACAGATAATTGATGACAGAATCAGACATTTTAGGAAACAGAGTTATAAATTAAAAAATGCCATGGATTTCTAGGAACCACTAGAGACTAGGAGAAAGGAATGAAAGCTATTTTTCCCTAAGCGCTCAGAAGGAATCAACATAGCTGACATCTTGATTTCAGACTCTTAGCATCCAGAACTGTGAAACAATACATTTCTGATCTTATAAGCTACTCAGTTTGTGGTACTTTGTTTACTGCAACCGAATAATACACCTAATATATCTCCAGATATTGATTGTATTGCCAGGAGCCACAGGAACCTGGAATAGGTTGAAAAGTTGCCTCATAAGGCAGACTGTCATGTTACACATAAAAGATTACATAGAAAGAGAAACATTGTTCAACTTTGCTTGAATCGTGTGGACCTAATTGATCAACTGTCTCCACATTCATCTAGAGAGCAAACAAAGCCTCTTCAAAGGCCTTTGTCTCCCTCATGGATAACCATGTATTTTTGCCTTTCCACTTATCTCTAGCAATGTTAAGTAAGTCTGAGGTAGTAAAACTATTTTTACCTATGAAATTTTCTTTTTATGTCATGATTCTGTGCATAGAAATTCTTCCCTTAAGGCATGACATGTACTTTATAGACTCTTCAGACCTCATGGTCCCATGTAGTCTCTCCGATACAGACATGCAGGAGTTGACACAGAGAATGACTTCTCTGTTGTATAAAGATGAGCTCTCAGGAAATTCCACTCAAAGGTCTCAAATTAGTCTAAAATAAATCAACAAATAAACCCATAGAAATATTTGGGAATCAAATTGGAGACATATTTGACAGAATTTACAGAAATTTATTATAAGTAGGGTACTGTAAACGCAGCCCCAATTATATAAATTTTAGTGGTAGGGGCCATTTTTGAGATCACTTAAGTCAGAACAGTGGGTAAAAAAGTGGTTAGATAAAATTTTAATAGGGGAAAAAGAAAAGTATTTAAATTAGCAATAAATAATTCAAACTGTAAGTACAAAACAAAGGGTTTGGAGCTAACAGTCCAGAAAGACTTGAGATGGTTAGCAGTAGTTTACATTAGGCTGTCATAGTTTGAAAAGCCAAAAAAATATTAGGTGTAATTGAACAATTTTTTATGTAAGGGGGAAACATCAAATAAGTATTATTTTCCTCTTTTATAAAATCATGGTGTATCCACACCTGAAAAGTAACTGTGACAGTCATTAAAGTATACTCCTCACTTCAAGAGAGAATTTGCCATGAGAAATGTATTCAGCAAAAAGTCTCTGATTTTTCCCCTTTCAATGTACTGCACATTCACGCTGAGGCCATACTCTACCCAGACTGCTCACAACCAATGACAGAGCACAAAGGTGGGCCATTCCTGCCCAAAGCGAAACACTTCTAATGGGCAATCTTTCCTGTGGGACTACACATCAGTTAGGTTAAGATTTCCTCAAAGCCCTATTTTCTACTACAAAAGGAAAAAAACAAACAAACAAAAAAACACTGCCTTCAAGTCAATTCCAACTCATTGTAACAGAGTTGAACTCCTCTACAAGGTTTCCAAATCTGTAAATCTTTATCAAAGTAGAGTGCCTTATCTTTCTCCCATGGAGCAGTTGGTGAGTTTGAACCACTGGCCTTTTGATTAGCAATCCAGTGCTTCAACCACTATGCCACCAGAGCTATTGATTCCTCCTATAGGCATGCATATGCATAATAAGATCACACTGTCACTCATTGTGTGAATTATGTGTGGCCTCAACATAAAAAGCAGCATTTATGGTGGACACTTTTGCATAAGAAGTGAACTTGAATCATGAGTTTGTCTTGGATAGTCCAGAAAAGAATCCTCACATAATACCTATTGTTTCTGTCTTGAATATGAATCTATGATTTAGGTTGACATTGTGGAATATTTTGTAATATATTTAAAAAATATCCACCCTAACCAAGGTTTCCATTTATTTTGTTTTTTCTTTTGCACAAATTAAACTTAATTTTGTAGTAAGTTTAGGTATTTTGGAATCATGAATCATTTACTTAAATCAAATTCAATTTCATTACCTTTCCATAATCTAAATACATAATTGTGCCAGTTTATTTTTAACATAAAAGGAAACTCACAAGGACAAGTTTGGCACCTCTTCACTTGTTCTGAGTTGTTTATATGGTCTGATTCAGTTATTAAGCTCAGATCCAGTTTATGTTCATAGCACTGGCCTGGGGCTTTCTTCTGTCCCTCTGCAGAGTTCTACAGGAGCATGAAGAGAGGCATTATGTTCATGTGATATGATGCAAACCACTGAGCTCATCTGAGATGTCAAACTTGGGGACTGATCCTTATTTTTTCTTTCCCATGTGTAAAAATAAGCATACAAATCTCCGGCCTCTCTGATTGCACCAGTCACAAGTTGTCAGATGATTCCTTGTTCCTGAATATTTTTTAATGACTGGAAATAACAATCTGAGTCTCATCTTTGAAAGGAAGCATATTTATCCAAACTATATCTAACAATTTCAAATCAGAAGATATGATTTTAAGTTTCTGAATAACAGGAAATAAACTAAACATTTTTGGGGGTTTGTTTTAATGGAGGATATAAAAAATAATGGCTAAATCTTTCTTTGTCAGGCTTCAGCCTTGAGAAAAATCTTAAAATGAACGTTTTGGGATAAATATTGTAAATATCACCTTATTTTATTATTTTTCAATTAAGTAACCAGGAAGTTTTTGTTGATCATCTCTGTTGTTCTAGATACCACCCCACTGCCATTGAGTTGATTTCTGACTCACAGCGACACTATAGCACAGAGTAGAACGGCCCCATAGAGTTTCAAAGGCTGTAAATCTTTACAGAAGCAGACTGCCTTTCTCTGGTGGAGCGGCTGGTGGGTTTGAGGTGCCAATTTTTTTGGCTGACAGCCAAATGCTTTAACCATTATGCCACCAGAGCTTGTCAAGAAACAATGGAATCATATAAATGAAGTAGTGCTCAATTTCTATTCAAGATTCAAAGTCTAATGGGATATATAAAATTAATACACAGGAAGTACATTCAGAAAAATTGAAGGTGAACCGTGGGATACTTACATTAATTGTAACAGGTGTTTTTAACAAAAGAGAAATTGAGAAAGACTGATGTAGTAAAAGAAAGTTTTATGGAGGACGTTTTATTTGAAAGGAGGCTTGTAGGATGAACAAGAAGAGTTAGTAACAGAGCAAAGGGCTTAAGAGCAATGATTCTAGAATCAGACAGACTTTAACAGCCAGAGCTGTGGGTCTCAGAGAAATAAGATAGCTTACCTTTCTATGTATGATTTTTTCATCTGTAAAATGGCATTTATAACAATATCAACCTCATAGTTTTTGTTTGTTTGTTTTAAGGAACAGGATAACATGAATCAAAGTCTTAGACATAAAAGTCAACTATTGGTATTAGCAGTTCTCATGGCACAATTGATTAAGCACTTAGTTGCCGATCAAAAGGTTGGTGATTCAAACCTGTCCAATGGTTCCATGGGAGAAAGGCTTGGTGATTTATTTACTTAAAGATCACAATTAAGAAATCTGTAGGAGGAAGTTACACTCAGTCACCTGGAGTTATTATGAGTAGCTATCAACTTGTGTTATCAACAAAGACTTAGGAAGGGAGAAGGGCCTATCAAGGAAAGAAAGAGAATAAATTAGAGAACAAAAATAAATTGAGTTTGTATGCAGACCCACTTGGGCAGTGTGCAGAGTATGTGGTAGGGTCTACAGACAGATTGCTAAGGTAATATGTAGTCAAAGGAGAATTTAGAAACTTGAATACGTACTCATAAATTCATCTAAAATTATTTAGTATTCACTATTTACGAGGCACTGTGTTAAGTACTGAGGATTCTGTGCTAAATAAGGCTAATACCATTCTTGCCCTCATGGAGCTGTCAGCTTTGTAGACAACAGAAACATTAAAAAGTTACAAGTTGAAAAGAGGAACTACATGGTGGTATTTTTCTTCTGATTATGTCAAATTTTTTGTATTTTTCAGAATTCTGTACAATTTGATGAGAGCTCTGGTGGTGTAGTGCCTAAGGCATTTGACTGTTAACCAGAAGTCTGGTAGTTCAAACCCACCAGCCATTCCTCTGAAGGAAGGTTGGGCAATCTACTTCCATACCGATACCGCCTCAAAAACACAAGGAGGGGTCGCAATGAGTCAGATATGACTCAACAGCAGTGAGTTTGGTTTGGTTTGGTTTTATACAATTTGATTATATTGAAAACAAATCTTTGATAACCATCAAATATAATTATAACTAACCTGTAGTAACAATTTGTCTGTCATATCATGATACCATGGTGACTTCCATGTTGCTGTGATGCTGGAAACTGTGCCACCAGCATTTTATGATTAGGGTCACTCATGGTATAGAGGTTGCAGTGGAACTTCTAGACTAAGACAGACTAGGAGGAATGACCTGATATTGAAATTCAGAAAAAACGGATCACTGAAAAACTTATAAATAACAGGGAAAACTGTGTGATATAGTGCCCAAAGATGAGTGCCTAGGTTAGAAGCACACAATATATGACTATGAATATGAAAGAGCCTCCTCCTCAAAGCAGAGTCAATCTTAATGACATGGATGGCATAAAGCTTCCAGGAACTTCATTGCTGATGAGGGACAACTCAAAATGAGAAGAAACAGCTGCAAAAATCTATTAATAATCAGAACGTGGAATGTATGGAATATGATGTTACGAAAATTGGAAGTTGTCAAAATTAAAATGGAACACAAAAAGATCTGCCTTTTAGGCATTGTTGTTGTTGTTGTTGTTATGTGCCGTCAAGTCGGACCCGACTCATAGCAACCCCTCCTTGGGTTTCTGAGGCAGTATCACTATGGAAGTAGATTGCCACATCTTCTTTCTGAGGAGTGGCTGGTGGGTTTGAACACCAGCCTTCTGGTTAGCAGTCAAATGTCTTAGGCACTATGCTACCAGAGTTCCCTCTTAGGCATTAGTCAGCTGAAATGGACTGGTATAGGCTAGTTTGAATCAGATAGTTACATGGTGTGGTTGTTCAGTTTGTGTGTCAGCTTGGCTGGGCCTGGATGAATGGCTGGCCAGCTGGATGTAGTATTCCCCATGATGAGACTGGTAATCAACTCCATGGTGGAATCTACTGTGAGCAGCTGATTGAGCTACCTTAGGGAATGTGTTCTCCTTCCTGTATATAAGCAGAAGCCTTGGGGGATGATCTCCAGTTTATGGCATACTTGAACCCTGCATGTAGCTGTCATCGTTCAGCAGCCTGCTGTGCTCTGCCAACCTTGGGACTTACAATGGACTTGAGCTAACAGCCTGCTGTGTGGTTTGGTAATATTGGGACTGTGCCTTTTTATTTGTTGACCTTGGGCTTGTTAGCCTCAGCAGCCAGTAGCTGCCTGAGTGAAGAGATGCCTCTAACTTCATGGGCCTGGAGCAACAGGCAAAGCTGAAGACCAAGGTTGAGGGGCTTTCACCCAGCCCCTAGAGCCTGGCACTTTGAACTCAGACTTCTTGCCTCATGAACTAGAAGAGAATAAACTCCTATTTGTTAAGACCATCCCATTTGTGGTATATTTCCTGTCAGAGAGTCACTAGGTAACCAGAACACATGGTCTACTATGCTGGGAATGATACATTAAACAGAAATTGCATTGCGTCCATTGTTCAAAAACACATTTAAAGATCTATCCTAAAGTATAACACTGGCATTGATAGAATAATACCCATATGACAATAAGGAAGACCAGTTAATCTCACTATTATTCAAATAACCACTAACATCAAACAAGAAGTAATTAAAGATTTTTACCAACTTCTGCAGTCTGAAATTGATCAAACAAGCAATCAAGATTATTACTGGTGACTAGAATATGAAAACTGGAAACAAAGATGATGGATAAGTTGTTGGAAAATATGTTCTGAGTCATACAAACAACACAGGAAATTGAATGGTAGAATTTTGCAAGACCAATGACTTATTCATTGCAAAAACCTTTTTTTTTCAACAACATAAATTGGGATCATATATATGGACTTTACCAGATGGAATACATAGGAATAATATCAACTCCAATATAATGTGGAAATTATAGAAAAATATCATTAACATCATAGGCAAGTAATATTTTCCTGAAGATAATTAAAAAATAGTTGCAGCAGTATATTGACAGGGAACTCCCAGAAATGAAATAGTATTCAGAAGAGGATGTGGAATGAGGGATATCATTGCTGATGTCAAATAGACCTTGGCTGAAAGGAAAGAATACCAGAAAGATGTTTACTTGTGTTTTATTGACTATGCAAAAGCATTCAATTGTGTAGATAACATTGAGAAGAATGAGAACTCCAAAACACTTAGTTGTGCTCATGAGGAACCTGTATGAGGAGACTGTCATTTGAACAGAACAAGGGGATACTTCATGGTTTAAAACCAGGAAGAGTGTGCATCAGGGTTGCATCCTTGCACCATACTTATTCAATCTGTATGCTGAGCAAATAATCCAAGAAGCTGGACTATATGACTCATGCGGCATCAGTGTTGGATAGCGACTCATTAACAACTTGTGATATGCAGATGACACAACCTTGCCTGTTGAAAGTGAAGATGATTTGAAGAACTTACTGATGAATATTAAAGACTACAGTATGCAGTTACATGGTTTAAATCAAGAAGGGAGTGCGTCAGGGTTGTATTCTTTCTCCACACTTATTCAATCTATATGCTGAGCAAATAATCCAAGAAGCTGGACTTTATGAAGAAAAACGTGGTATCAGGATTGGAGGAAAAATCATTAACAACCTGAGATATGCAGACGATACAACTTTGCTTGCTGAAAGTGAGGATGACTTAAGGCACCTACTGATGAAGGTTGAAGAATACAGTCTGCAGTATGGATTACATCTCAACATAAAGAAAACAAAAATCCTCACAACTGGACCAATGAGCAGCATCACAATAAATGGAGAGAAGATTGAGGTTGTCAAGGAATTCACGTTGCTTGGTTCTACAATCGATGCCAACGGAAGCAGCAGTCAGGACATTAGACGACATGTAGCATTGGGAAAGTCAACTGCGAAGGAACTGTTTCAAGTGCTGAGGAGCAAGGATATCTCCTTGAGGACTAAGGTGTGCCTGACACAAGCCATCATATTTCCAATCGCCTGGTATGCATGTGAGAGCTGGACAATGAATAAGGAAGACCGAAGAAGAGTTGATGCTTTTGAGTTGTGGTGCTGGCGAAGAATGCTGAAAGTACCATGGACTGCTAAAAGAACTAACAGATCTGTCCTGGAGGAAGTGCAGCCAGAATGCTCCTTGGAAGCAAGAATGGCCAGACTTCGTCTCACCTATTTTGGTCATGTTGTAAGAAGGAACCATTCCCTGGAGAAGGATGTCATGCTTGGTAGGGTGGAGGGTCGACGAAAGAGGGGGAGGCCTTCAGGGAGATGGATTGATACGGTGGCTGCGATGATGGGCTCGAGTATAGCAGGGATTGTGGGGCTGGCGCGGGATCAGGCAGTGTTTCGTTCTGCTGTGCATGGGGTCGCTATGAGTCGGAAACGACTCGACGGCACTTAACAACAACAACAACAACAGTATGCAGTATGGAATATACCACAACATAAAGAAAATGAAAATCCTCACAGCTGGACCAATAAATAACATCATGTTAATTGGAAGAACAATTGAAACTGTCAAAGATTTCATTTTAGTTGGATCCACAATGAACACCCATGGAAGCAGCAGTTAAGAAATCAGATGTCATATTGCACTGGGCAAATCTGCTTGCTGCAAAAGACCTCTTTAAAGTGTTGAAGAGCAAACACATTTTGGGGACTAAGTTGTGTTTAACCTAAGCCAAGGTATTTTCAATTGCCTCATATGCATGTAAAAGCTGAACAACGAATAAGGAAGACAAAAGAAGAGTTGATGTTTTTGAATTGTGGTGTTGGGGAAGAATATTGAAAATACAATGGACTGCCAGAAGAACTAACAAATCTGTCCTGGAAACAGTGCAGCCAGAATGCTCCTTGGAAGTGAAAATGGCCAGACTTCATTTCAGCTATTTTGGTCATGTTGTCAGAAGGCACCATTCCCTGGAAAAGGATATCATGCTTGGTAAAGTGGAGGATCAGTGAAGAAGGGGAAGACCCTTAACAAGATGGATTGACACAGTGGCTGCCATGATGTGCTCAAGTATAGCAAGGATTGTGAGGATGACACAGTACCAGGCAGTGTTTCATTTCATTTTACACTGTGTCATTATAAGTCAGAGCTGACTCAATAGTAGCTAACAATAACACATCTGTTGAAAGAGGCAATGGAAAACTTAATATCATCTGTCAGAACAAGGTCAGGGATCAACTGTGAAACAGACCATCAATTGCTCATATGCACATTTAGACTGAAGCTGAAGAAAATTATAACAACTCCACAAGAGCCAAAATACTCTATTGCATATATCCCAGCTGAAATTCAAGACCATCTGAAGCAGACACTTGACATATTGAACAAAATGACAGAAGCCGAGATAAGTTGTAGGATGACATGAAGGACATATACATGAAGAAAGAAAAAGGTCATTAAAAAGGAAAGAAAGAAAAGACCAAAATGGATGTAAGAAAAGATTCTTGGTCTTGAATGAAGAGTAGTTAAAGCAAAAGGAAGAAATCATGAAGGAAAAGATTTCAAAGGGTGGCACAAGAACACAAGTAAAGTATTATAATGAAATGTGCAAACACCTGGAGTTAGAAACCCAACAGGGAAGAACTTGCTCAGCATTTCCCAAGCTAAAAGAATCAAAGAAAAAATTCAAGCTTTGAGTTGCAATATTGAAGGATTATATGGGCAAAATATAGAACATCAAAAGAAGGAAGAAATACACAGAGGAACTGTACCAAAAAAGTCAACAGTCAACCATTTCAGAATATCATTTCACAATACCATTCAAATGGTATTAAAAAAAGAAGTTGAAGCTGCATTGAAGTCACTGGCAAAAATAAGTGTCCAGAGATAGAGTATCAGTTGAAATGTTTTAACAAATGAATGCAGTGCTAGAGATTCTCTATCATCTCTGCCAATAAATTTGGAAGTCAACTAACTAGCAACACATTGAAAGAGATACATATTTGTGCCTATTTCAAAGAAAGGTGATCCATAAGAATGTGGAAATTATCTAACAACATCATTAATATCACACACAAGCAAAAAAGTATTTCTGAGGATAATTAAAAAACAGTTGCAGCAGTACATTGACAGAGAACTTCCAGAAATTCAGGCTGGATTCAGAAGAGGATGTGGAAAGAGCAATATCATTGCTGATATCAGATGGATCTTGGATGAAAGCAGAGAATATCAGCAAGATTTACCTGTATTTTATTGATTATCCAAAAGCATTCCACTGTGTGGATCAAAACTAATTATGGATAATATGAAAAAGAATGGGAATTCCAGAAAACTTAACTGTGCTCATGAGGAATCTGTACATAGACAAAGGGACAGTCATTCTAACAGAACGAGAAGATAATGCATGGTTTAAATCAGGAACAGCATGCATCAGAGTTGTATAATTTCACCATATTTATTCAATCTGTATACTGAGCAAATAATCCAAGAAAGAGAATACAGTGTCAGGATTGGAACAGGACTCACAAACAACCTACAATATGCAAATGACACAACTTTGTCTGCTGAAAGTGAAAAAGACTTGAAGCACTTACCAATGATGAGCAAAGACTTCAGCCTGGAGTATGGATTACACCTCAACATGAAGAAAACAAAAAGCCTCACAACTGGGACAATAAGCAACATGAAAAATGGAGAAAAGATTAAAGTTGACAGGGATTTCATTTTATTTGGATCCATGGTCAAAACTGAGAAATCAAATGACATATTGCATTGGGCAAATCTTCTGCAAAAGACCTCTTTATAGTGTTAAGAAGCAAAGATATCACTTTGAAGACTAAGGTATGCCTGACCCAAACCATAATATTTTCAATCCTTCACATGCCTACAAAATCTGGACAATGAATAGGGAAGACTGAAGAAGATTGATGCCTTTGAATTCTGATGTTGGTGAAGAATGTTTAATATACTGTGGACTGCCAGAGCAAACAAATATGTCTTGGAGGAAGTACAGCCAGAATACTCCTTAGAAGCAAGGATGACAAGACTTCGTCTCACATACTTTGGACATGTTATCGGGGGTACCCAATCCTAGAGTAAAGTAAAGCATCAGCAATAAATAAGATGACAGTCAAAAAGATGGATTGACACAGTGGCTGCAACAAAGGTATCAAACATAGCAATGATTGTGAAGATGACACAAGACCAAGCAATGTTTCGTTCTGTTGTACATACGGTTGCTGCCAAATGGGCAAGGAGGCTGCATATTCTGACCTCCTCTAACTCCACAAGCAAAAGACAGAATAAACATCAGTAGCCCAAGGCCTATTCCTGCAAGGCCAGACATACTGCCTCCCTCCAGCCCTTTCACCAAACATTCCTCCCACAATACCCACCACCTCTCTGCTAGGTTTGATAATTCACTGCAGTGGCCACACAGAACTCACAGATTATGGGGTTTATTAGGGAAGCACCAGGCTACAATTCAAGTTCAGGAACAACACTGAGTCTCTCTCAGCCCACCATCTCTCAGCCAATAGTCTCTCTCAGTATCTCTCCCAGCAGTGCATGTCTCGTAGTGTCTCTCCCCCAGCAATGTGTGTCTCTCAGTGTCTCTTTCTCAGAAGCATGTGTCTCTTAGGAGCATGTGTCTCTAAGAAGCAAATGTCTCTCAGCAGCAAATCTTTCTCAGCCAGCTTTCAGAGAGACTTCTTCTGCCTCTAGAAGGGGTCCTTTTTGAGTCTGGCAGAGTGGCCAAACTAACCAATCCCAACATCAGAATTCTATACACATGAGAGAGAGTGAACTTCCCAGAAAATTACTTGGTGCTACAAGCAACAGAAATACCCTAGGTGGATAACTTTAACGATCAGGAGCTACTCAGTTGTTCATGACAAATTCCACCATGGAGTTTACAAAGACTTATGGCTAGAAAAGCCATACCAGGTAATTTACTACACTGCAGTTTCTATGAGTCAGAACCTACTCAAAGTTACCTAAGAACAACAGCAACAACAATAACACTACTCTGTCTAAAGTAAGATATAAGATGCTTAGATACGATGCACAATACTGTTTTGAGAGAGTAACACAACAATCATTTTGTCTACATAGCACTAATAAATCAATTTAATTTTTTAAAACGTCAGTCAGCTGTGCAAAACCAATATGGAACTTGATCAAAATTTTAATACAGTACAGATGCTGTCTCAGGTGTTGACCCCTTTGAAACCTGCACAAAAAATTTCATCTCTCCTCTAACTTTTGGCAGGCTCAATAAGTGCATTACAATTTTTCTAGCCTGAACCTGTATAGCTCCTACAACCTACTATGGCTTTCTTTATTCCACAATGATTTTATTCATTCCTTTCTCTGTGTTGTGATGTACGGTGTGGTCAAAACCTCTTTCCATGAACACCTGTTTTCTCATCTAATATAATTCATTTCAAGAAATATTTTCTATGTACCTACTATGTGCCTATCACTGAAATAGCTGCTGAGTTAGGTTTCATTCTTTCCTGGGATGATCACTGTACTAAGTATGGAGGTTGTACACAAGGTAGTCTTAATAAAAGTAGAGTTATAGTTAGTCATCTATTGTACCAATGTATTCTATATGCCTCAACTATGACCAAACCCAGGTAGCTGATTCACATAAATAGTGCCTCTCAAAACAAATGCTATATATCAGTCAGTATTGGCTACCTTATTTGCAATAACAACAGGCACTTCAGAACGAAAATGTATTTCCATGCACAGCACATGTTCAGGGGAGCTCAGTTCATTGTAGTCCCTGAGAGACCCAGGAGACCAAAGGTTCTAGCTTCCTAGGAAACTGCTATCTCACTAGAGCCTTCAAGCTCTAGCAGGGTGAGAGAAAGAACAATGAGATCATACACCTGCTCTTCTGAGCTTTGGCCTAGAGGTGACACTAGACATTTCACTCTCATTTTCTGAGTCAAAGCATGTTTGCCTTACTTTAGTGGGGCAAAGGGATGCAATCCTCTCGTGTTGCCAAAAGGAAGAGAAGACCAGAATTATTAATTAATACTATCTATCATCATACCCTACAGGAGGAAGACTGGGCAATCTACTTTCATAGAGATACCACCTCGGACAACCAAGGAGGGGTTGTTATGGTCAGAACCAACTCAACAGCAGTGGGTTTGGCTTGGTTTTATTTATTATACATATACATATAATAAGGCTGGCGGTTCAAACCCATCAGCCACTCCTCAGAAGAAAGGTTGGGCAATCCTACTTCCGTAGTGATACTGCCTTAGAAACCCAAGGAGGGGTCTCTATGAGTCGGGGCTGACTCAATGGCAAATAACAACAACAACAA
>NW_006921995.1:1953555-2013724 GCF_000298275.1 Orycteropus afer afer | reverse complement strand
TATATAATAATTATACATGTAAATAATGAATATATTATTTATATATTATAAGACAAATCAATCTGAAGGCAGGCAGCCCAAAGTGTCATTTATTACAGCATTCTTCCTTCAGAAGAGGAAGGGGCCATCCAGTTCTCAAAGTATTGGCCAGTGAAAATCTTACTTACTGCAGAGGCATCTAAAGTGAACTGAACTGCAACATTTAAAAATTCTCAGATCCATTGTCACATAGAAATTTCAACTTCACCACCTCAATCATCCCCCAATTTCATAAATAACAACCAAATTAATTCTCAAATAGCTACCAAATATGGAGAAGGAATACAGTTCTCCAGCAACTTTTAAGAAGAATTGGCAGTTTCATGACACTGATCAGATTTCCCCATAATTTTCAAGGCACATCTCTTTTCATCTGCATTTGTTTCAAGAAGCTTCAATAACTTTTGTTTGAATTCAGTGTCCAATTTTATCACACTGAATTAATTTGGATCACTCGAATTTTGTTCTAATACTGTCCCTATGGCCTGGGATATCCAAAGAACTAATAGTCATTTCTAGGATGTCTGTTTTTCTAAGAGATGGTTTGAGGCTCACCCAGAGTCAGGTAATAGAAAATCCATTAGGTATCACAGATCTGGAATATCACAAAAACTGAAAGATAGAAAGCCAAAGATATAAAATGAAATTCGTTAGTTCACCAAAAGTTAATTTAGGACTGAAGTATAATCAGAGTATTATATATGATCAAATTTGAGGATGCAAAAGTACACAGAAAATTTTTCAGGAAGGATTTTATGATTCTTTTAATTCAGAGCAGGTGTATTTTCTGTGCCTTTAACTTTTGTCATTTGCATCAGTTTGGATTATATACTTGTCCGTTCCGTGCATCATGGTGTAAACACCTTTGATAATGATAATCATTGCAGTCTTTTTATAATGATTATAAAATGATAAGCGTGATACTTTGCACTGTGTACTTTTCTTCTAATCAGCTCAAAGCTTATGTCACAATCAATATGATAGCTTTTATATTACTGTCCCCAGCTTTCATTGACATTCGAGCACAAACAGCTGTCATAAACCAGCCAAAGAAGAATGGGCTCATTATGTTGGTCCTTATTGATTTAAACTAAGTGAAAGTGGTCCATATGTTTTTAAGCCCTTTTAGCACAACTTCGGTTATGTCTTAAAATAATCTATTAAGAAGAAAGATAGGTGTTTCGATATTTTCTACTCATGCATTTAAAATATACTATTTCTCTTTCTTATTTTACAAAGGTACAGCTACTGAACTGTCTCAGAAAAATGGATTCTCTTAACATTTTGTGTTTGTTTGTTTGGTTGTTTTTCCTAAAAGTTGTAATGTTCTGAATATATTCTTATGATGGATTTGCTACTCTGCAGATCTCTATGATATTAATTGGCCTGTATGTAGAATTCTCTTGATAATTTCAATCTTATGTCCTCAGCTAGTGAGTGAAACACCCTGATATTCTAATTTACTCATTTTTCTTATCTTGGTTTATTTGACAAATTTGAGACTATAAATTCATCTGCATGTTAAGATGTCTTAATTTGAGTTCCCTCAATGCCTAGCCTAAGGAATGACTCAAATATTTTTTGTGGGGAGTAACCCCCAAAACAGGAGTGAAAGAACACAGAGATTAAAACAGGAAAGAAGGATGGGGGAAAAATGCACTAAGTATATGGAAATTTAACTCCATCAGATTTATGAGAAATAGTTCCGGAACAAAAAGACAAATAATTCAATTAAAATTGGTCAGAGGACATGAATAGACACTTCACCAAAGATGACATTCAGGCAGCCAACAAATACATGAAGAAATGCTCACGATCATTAGCCATTAGAGAAATGCAAATCCAAACAATCATGAGATATCATCTCACCCTAGCAATAATTGCAAAGTTCAGCAAGACAGAAAACAACAAATGTAGGCAAGAGTATGGAGAGATTGGAACAGTCGTACATTAGTAGTAGGACTGTAAAATGTCACAACCACTTTGGAAAATGTATAGCACTTCCTTAGAAAGTTGCAAATAGAAATATCATTTGATCCAGAATCTCACTACGAGTTATATATCCTAGAGAAATGAGAGCCAATACATTAATAGATATATGCATACCCATGTTCATAGCAGGATTATTCACAATAGCAAGGAGACAGTAACAACCTAAGGCTCACCAAAGGATAAATGGGTAAACTAACTATGGTACACACGCACAATGGAATAATATGCAACATTAAAGAATAATAGAGAATCCACAAAATATCTCATTATGTGGATGAAACTGGAGGACAATTTGCTGAGTGAAATAAGTTAATCATAAAAGGAAAAATATTGTATGAGTCCATTATTTTAAAAAGTCAAAGATAGGTTTACACACAGAAGATACGTTCTTTCATGATTACCAGGGAGAGAAGGGGAAGGGAGGGAAAATCACTAACTAAATAAGAAACATATATTAATTTGGTTGAAGGGAAAGGTAATCTACAAAAAGAAGGTGATCAGCATAGTATCCCTAAGGAAAAGGAAGATAATAGAGATGTACAAGAGCTATAAACAACAAAGAATACCATTATATACAAATCCTGCACTATCAATAATAACAAACACTGATCTATCAATAGACACATAGATAGACAAGATGAATAGGTATGGACAGGTGAATGAAACTGTGCCCACAACCATATATAGGTTCGACACACAGTATTTCTACATACGTATTGATATGTGCTGTAAAAATATCCATGTAGATAGTAGAGCAAAGAGGGGGCAAAACTATGACTTAGCCATAATCAAACGTGTTGAGGAAAATGAGCCACTGGGCCTAGGAGGTCAGGACCATAGTCACATAGGGCACCAACGGGGAGGGAGGGGGAATGCACTTAGTATTTGGAAATTTAATACAATCGGATTTATGAGAAATATGGAGAATGCATCCCATGAGCATAATGATGGGAAACTGAGGACACCTGCCAGCTTCTCCAATGCATTAACACCCAGTATGTTCCTAGACTGGCCTTGTCCACTGACTAAGTCGGAACTGTGGCTTTGGAGAGGGTCTCATAGAAAATGGAAAGACACAGCTCAGACAGAAAATAGAAAGAAAAAAGGAGGATTTGATGCAAAGTGCTGCCAACATAAGGCTAAGATTGCATAAAATTGTGCTTTACAGCTGTGGCTAAAATCAGAGATGGGCAAAGAGATAGGACATGAAGCAATAGAAATGTCTGCTACACTGTAAATTTGTTATTAATCTTAAATATTTAATATGAATTTATTGTACCTTCTCTTGAAGCATAAGTAGTATCTTGGCACATAAAACTGAGAAACATACAATTCAAATTTTGTGACATCCAAAGATCTGTTCCCCTTGAGTCAACTCCAGCTCACAGCAATGAGTGGAGTGGGACACTACCCATGAGTGCTGAGGTAGAACTGTGCTGCATAGGGTTTTCAATAGGTGATTTTCCAGAAATAGGTCACAGGGGCTGTCTTCTAAGTTGCCTCTGGCAGCAACATGCAGCAGAGCATGTTAATAGTTTATACCACTCAGGGACTCCTTTGAGATCTAATATCTAGGAATTAAGATTTAGTCCTTAGAAATGGAAATTGGTCTTGTAACAGTCATTAATGAAAATGTGTAAATCCTTTTTCCTTTCCATCATGACTCCCTTTAATTTGGATGACACCCTTTGGATATAAGAACTCTGCTCCCTCCTCCAAAAAACTTCTTCTTGGCCAACCCTGTGAGATGACTTGCACATGTAGCATGGGTGCAGATTCCTCCACCTTGTAACACAGAGCAGAAAACAGTTCAAGCAATTTATCCTATTATTGGGTGTCTTTAAAACTATGATTTTTGCTATAGAAAACTGATTAGAAATCATTGTTATATTTATGGTTAACTTATTTATACAAGCATATTGTTGTTATGTACCATCAAGTCAGATCCGACTCACTATGACCCCTCCCTGGGTTTCTGAAGCAGTATCACTACGGAAATAGATTGCCCCATCTTCCTTATGAGGAGTGGCTGGTGGGTTTGAACCTCCAGCCTTCTGGTTAGCAGTCAAGTGCCTTAGGTACTATACTACCAGAGCTCCACATATACAAGCATATATTATGTTCACATATATCTGTGTATATATAAAGGGAGTTACTGAGTACTGAAAATATTTAATATGATCTGCTGCTAACTGAAAGGTTGGAGGTTTAACTCAAGTAAAGGTATGATGGAAGAAAGCCCTGGCAATCGACTTCCAAAAAATCAGCTATTTAAAATTCTGTGGAACACAGTCCTACCCTGACATACATGGGGTTACCACAAGTCAAAGTTAACTCAGTGGCAACTGGTTTTATATAAATAGACTTCTGGTAGTGTAGCACTTAAGGCATTTGGCTGCTTACCAAAAGATTGGTGGTTCGAACCCAACAGCCCCAACAAGGAAGAAAGATGAGGCAGTCTACTTCCATAAACATTTACCACCATGGAAACACTGTAGGGGTCACTATGAGTTGGAATTGACTCAATGGCAGTGAGTTTGGTTTTATATGTGTATATATATATATACATATATAATCTTTGGGTTTCTAAGATGGTATCTCTACAGAAATAGACTGCCCAATCTTCCTTCTGAAGAGTGGCTGGTGATTTGAACCACCAGCCTTCTGGTTAGCAGTGAAATGCCTTAAGCGCTACACCACCAGAGCTCCTATTTATATATATACATATAAGTTCATGTGTATGTGTGTGTGTGTGTGTGTGTATAGTATTCAAAAGGAAGATTGGGCAATATACTTCCATAGTGATACTGCCTTGGAAACCCAAGGAGGGGTTGCTATGAGTAAGATCTGACTCAAAAGCAGTAAGTTTAGTTTGGTTATATATTTATATATATGTACTATATGTGGTGGGAGCTCTGGTAGCATAGTGGCTAAGACACTTCCCTGCTAACCAGACGGCTGGCGGTTCAAACCCACCAGCCACTCCTCAGAAGGAAGGTTGGGCAATCCTACTTCCATAGTGATACTGCCTCGGAAACCCAAGGAGGGGTTGCTATGAGTTGGGTTTGACTCGATGGCACATAACAACAACAACAACAACATATGTGGTAGTTAAGGTTATATGTCAACTTGGCTGGACCTGGTTTAGAGTGGCTGGGCAGCTGGATGTGGTTATTCTCCATGGTTAGACAGGTAATCAACTCCATGGTGGAATCTACTGGAGCAGCTGAGTAGCTGCCTTAGGGATGTGGTCTGCTTCCAATATATAAGGAAAAGTTTTGAGAAAGGTCTCTACAGATTTTTGGCATGCTTAGACCCAGCATGTAGTCAAGTCTTCATTTAGCAGCCTACTATGTTTCCTGTCCACCACTCCTCTGTTAGTTTGTAGTACTGTGGTGGCTTGTGTGTTACTGTGAGGCTAGAAGTTATGCCACCAGTATTTCAAATATCAGCAGGGTCGTCCAGAGTAGAAAGGTTTCAGTGGAGCTTCCAGACTAAAACAGACTCGGAAGAAGGAAGAAACCATCCACTACTCCAAGAATTGGCCAGTGAAAACCTCACAAATAACAGTGAAACATGGTCTGATATATTACTGGAAAACTTTATGCGTAGCCCTGAAAATTGCCCAACATAGTGCCGGAAGATGAGACCCTCAGCTTAGAAGGCACTCAAAATATGACTGGGGAAGAGCTGCCTCTTCAAAGTAGAGGTAACTTAAAAACATGGATAGAGTAAGCTTTTGAGACTTCCATTTGCTGATGTTACACAATTCAAAATGGGAAGAAACATCTACAAACATCCATTTATAATCAGAACACGGAAAGTACAAAGTATGAATCTAGGAAAATTGGAAGTTGTCAAAAATGAAATGGAACACATAAAGATCAATATCCTGGGCAATAGTGAGGTAAATGGCCTGCTTTAGGCCATTTTGAATCAGACAACCACATGATCTACTATGCCAGGAATGACAATTTGAAGAGGAATGGTGTGGCATTCATTGTCACAAACACTGTTTCAAGATCTACCCTGAAGTACAATGCTGTCAGTGATCACACACTATCCATACACCTACAAAGAAGACCAGTTAATACTTCTATTATTCAAATTTACACGTCAACCATCAAAGCCAAAGACAAAGAAATTAAAGATTTTTAACTACTTCTTCAGTCTGAAATTGATCAAATAAGATGTGTTGAATATCACTGGTGATTGAAATACAAAATTTGGAAACAAAGAAGAATCACCAGTTTTGGTAAATATGACTAGAGATCACATGATAGAATTTTGCAAGACCAATGACTTATTCGTTGCAAATACCTTTTTCACAACATAAATGGCAGCTATACACATGGACTTTGCCAGATGGAGTACACAGCAATCAGATCAACTACACCTCTGGAAAGAATTGAGGGAGAAACTCCATATCTTCAGCCAAAACAAGGCCAGGAGCTGACTGTGGAACCGACCATTAAGTGCTCATATGCAAGTTCAAGATGAAGCTGAAGACAATTAAAACAAATCCATAAGAGTCAAAATATGACCTTGATTATATCCCTCCTGAATTAAGACACCATCTCAAGAATAGATTTAATGCATTGAACACGAATGACCAAAAACCAGAAGAATTGTGGAATGACATCAAGAACATCTTCCATGAAGAAAGTAAAAGGTCATTAAAAAGCCAGGAAAGGAAGAAAAGACCAAAATGGATGTCAGAAGAGATGTGAAACTTGCCCTTGAATGGATTGGAAAAGAAATGGCAAGATAAAAGAGCTGAACAGATTTTAAAAAGCAGCTCGTGAAGACAAAGTCAATTATTATAATGAAATGTGCAAAGACCTGGAGTGAAAACCAAAAGGCAAGAACACACTTGGCAGCATTTTTCAAGCTGAAAGAACTGAAGAAAAATTCAAGCCTCGAGTTCCAATATGGAAAGATTCTCTGGGAAAAACATTGAATGATGCAAGAAACATAGAAAGAAGAAAGAGGTAATACACAGAGTCACCATATCAAAAAGAATTGGTAGATGTTCATCCATTTCAGGAGGTGGCATACGATCAAGAACCAATAGTGTTGAAGGAAGAAGTCAAAGCTACACTGAAGAAACCAGCAAAACAACAAAGCTCAAAGAATGATGGAATACCTACAGGGATGTGTCAACAAAAAGATGCTGTGCTAAAGGCACTTACTCGTCTATGCCAAGACATTTGGAAGACAGCTACCTGGCCAACTGAGTGGAAGAGATCCATATTTGTAAATTATCAAACAAAATCATTAATATATTATACAAGTAAAATCTTGCTGAAGATAATTCAAAAATGTTTGCAGCAGTATATTGACAGAGAACTTTCAGAAATGCAAGTTGGTTTCAGGAGAGGATGTGGTACAAGGGAAATCATTGCTGATGTCAGATAGATCTTGGCTCAAATAAAACAATACCAGAAAGATGTTTACTTGTGTTTTATTGACTATGCAAAAGCATTTGATTGTGTGGATCATCATAATAAATTGTGGATAGCATTGAGAAGAATGGGAATTCCAGAACACTTGATTGTACTCATGAGGAACCTGTAATAGACCAGGAGGCCCTTGTTTGAACAGAACAAGGGGACATTGCATGGTTTAAAATCAGGAAGGAAGGGTGTCAAGGTCATATCTTTTCACCATACTTATCAATCTGTATGCTGAGCAAATAATCTGAGGAGCTGGACTATATGAAAAAGAGTGTGGCATCAGGATTGGAGGAAGACTCATTAACAATCTGCTATATGCAGACAACACAACCTTGCTTACTGAAAGTGAAGATGACTTGATGACTGATGAAGATTAAAGACTACAGCCTTCAATATGGATGACACCTCAGCATAAAGAAAGTAAAAATCCTCACAACTGCACGAATAAGCAGCATCACAATAAATGGAGAAAAGATTGAGGTTCTCAAAGATTTCATATTACTGGATTCCACAATCAACACCAATGGAAGCAGCAATCAAGACATCAATAGCATTATAGCACTGGACAAGTTGGCTGCAAAGGACCTCTTTCAAGTACTGGAGAGCAAAGATGTCTCCTTGAGGACTAAGGTGCTCCTGATCCAAGCCATGTTATTTTAAATCACTTCATATGCATGTGAGAGCTAGACAATGAATAAAGAAGATTGAAGAAGAAGCTTTTGAGTTGTGGTGTGGGTGAAGAACACTGAAAGCACCATGGACTTCTAGAAGAACGAACAAATCTGTCCTGGAAGAAGTGCACTCAGAACGTTCATTGGAGGTGAGAATGACCAGGTTTTGTCTCACCTTCTTTGATCATGTCAGAAAGGACTATTCTGTGGTAAAGGATATCATGCTTGGTAAAGTGGAGGGTAGGTGAAAAAGGGAAAGACTCTCAATGAGATGGATTGATACAGTGACTGCAATGATGAGCTCAGGTATAGCAATGATTGTGAGGTAGGCATAGGACCAGGTAGTGTTTCATTCTGTTGTAGATAGGGTTGCTATGAGTCGGATCCTACTCAAAAGCACCAGACAACAACATGTTTCTTGCTGATCTTGGGACTATCTCTGGACCTGAACTAGTGGCCTGACACGTTGTTTGGTAAGATTGGGACTGTGTCATTTTATTTGTCAGCCTTGGGCTTGTCACTCTCAGCAGCTAGTAGCTGCCTGAGTGAAGAGACACCTCCAGCTGCAGTGGGCCAGGGGCAAGAGGCAGAACTGAAGCCCAGGTTTGAGGGGTTTTCAACCAGCCCCTAGAGCTTGCATTTTAAACTCAGACTTCTAGCTTCCAAAACTGTAAGAGAATAAATCCCTTTTTGTTAAAGTCACCCATTTGTGGTATTTCTTTTAGAGTGTCAGTGGAGACCCAAACACCATATATCCCCTTATTGGGTTTCTGAGGCTGTAAATCTTTACAGAAGTAGATCACCCTGTCTTCCTTCCATAGAGCAGGTGGTGGGTTTGAACTGATGACCTTCCCATTAGCAGTCAAGTGCCTTATCCACTATGCCACCAAAGCTCCATATATATAGTGCCTAAGGTATTTGACTGCTAACCAAAATGTTGACGGTACATATACATACACACACACACACACACAGACACAGAGCTCTGGTGGAGCAGTAGTTAAGGCAGTTGACTGCTAACCAGAAGATTGGCAGTTCAAACCCACCAGCCACTCTGCAAAAAGAAGATGAAGCAATCTACTTTTCTAAAGCTTTACTAGTTTGAAAGCCCAATGGTGGTCTCTATGAGTTGGAATCAATTTGATGGCAGTGGGTTTGGTTTTTGGTTATATATATATACACATATATGTATGTATGTATGTATGTATAGGATATCTGGTGGTGTAGTGCCTAAGGTATTCGACTACTAACTAAGGCATTTGACTGCTAACCAGAAGGCTGGCGGTTCAAACCCACCAGCCGCTCCTCAGAAGAAAGGTTGGGCAATCTACTTCCACAGTGATACCGCCTAGGAAACCTAAGGAGGAGTCGTTATTAGTCTGAGTTGACTCCACAGCAGTGAGTTTGGTTTTTGAGTTTATATGTAAGTATGTATGTATTTGGAGCTCTGGTGGTATAGTGGTTAAGGCATTTGGTTATTAATCAAAATGTCAGTGATTTAACCTACCAACTGCTCCATGGAAGAAAGATAAGACATCTGCTTCCATAATGATTTACAGCTCTGAAAACCCAGTGGAGTCCTCTATGAACCAGAATCATCCTTATGGCAATGAGTTTGGTTTTGGTCTTTGAATATGTATATATATAAAACTCACTGCTGTTGAGTCAGATCCAACTCATAGCGACCCCTCCTTGGGTTTCCAAGGCAATATCACTATGGAAGTAGATTTCCCCATCTTCCTTTCGAGGAGTGGCTGATGGATTTGAATCGCCAGCCTTCTGTTTAGCAGTCAAGTGCCTTAGGCACTATGCTACCAGAGCTCCTGTAAATATATAGGAGCTCTGGTGGCATAGTGGCACAGCGGTGTAGTGCCTAAGTCATTTGACTACTAACCAGAACTCTGGTGGTTCAAACCCATCAGCCACTCCTAGGAAGGAAGATTGGGCAATCTACTTCCATAGAGATACCTCTTTGGAAACCCAAGGAGGGGTCACTATGAGTCAAATCGACTCGAGTGCAGAGAGTTTGGTTTGGCGTGTGTGTGTGTGTTTATTAGTTTGTATTTGTCTCACCAATGAGAAACTGAGAGAAATTTAATACCTGGACTGAAGCCATAAAGCCAGTTAGTTGTGGAGTCAGGATATAAATCAAGGCATTCAGAAAGTTGGTTTCTGCAAGTTAAAGAGGTAACGCTGGTGATAACGGCACTAGTATTTAGTATTTATGAAACCATGTTATATTTTAACACAATGTCCTTCTTGAAAATAGGCTCTTGCCCTTGGTGCTCTCACTACTGCTTATTTCACCTTTACCTCTTTCTAATAAAAGTGCACCCCAACATTCCCTGTGTGCCTCTTTTCCTGTGCCAACAGCAAGATCAGGCCAATAGATAGATCAGTGCAGGCCTAGGGCCAAGAACACTTTGAGACTTTTTCATTAACTTTACACTCAATTCAAATTTCTAGTCTTCACTTGGCACATTTTTGGATTGATTTCTTTTCTTCTTTGCTGGGTTGGCACCATTATCTCCAATTATCCTCAAACAGGAACACTGCTTAGAATTCTACAACAGAAGCAAAATCCTGAAGCTGCAGGGGGTACATGCTCTGATTGCTGTTGCGATAACTGTGTCTTTCCTTCTGAAGGAGCATAACTTAGCGGGATCAGCCTGGACTCCAGAGTCAGAAAGCCTGAGTGCAAATGCTGACCTTGACTTTCAGCAAATTATTTAACATTTCTGGGCCTGAATTATCTCTTTTGTAAAATGGGGATAATAAGAGTATCTACTTAATAGGATTGTTTGGAGGATTAAATTAGTAATTACGTGTAAAATTTAGAGCACAGTGCCTGGCACATTAAAGAAAAAACATTGCTATTTACTCGATTCTGACTCGCAGTAACCCTAAAGGACAGAGCATTTTGAAGGCTATAAATCTTTATGGAAGCAGACTGCCATATCTGTCTCCCACAGAGCAGCTGGTGAGTTCTAACTGCCAAATTTTTGGTTAGCAGGCAAGCATTTAACCACTGTGCCACCAAAGTTTCATGCCTGGTATATAATGAACTCTATATAAGGGTCTAAAGAACCCCCAAACCCATGCTATTGAGTTGATTCTGACTCATAGCGACCCCATCGGGTTTCCAAGGTTATAAATCTTAACGGAAGTAGATTGCCCCATCTTCCTTCTGTGGCGTAGCTGGTGGATTTGAACCACCAGCCTTCTGGTTAGCAGTTAGCTGTAGGCACTGCACCACCACAACTCCTTAATGAGGGTCTGCTAAATGAATAAAACCACATTAAGAGGTTTTTGGATCTTTCATTGAAATGAAATACCATCTTCAATTTCTTTGAGCAAATAGAATTTAGACAGTCAGCAATAGGTGAAAAACATCAATTATTTAAAAAATAATAATAAATTTCCATGTGCCATTCTCCATGTGATTTTTGGTGTGCTTTTCCATGTGACTCTTGAAGTATTGCTCTGAAAAACCCTTCTTGACTACTATCTTGATCTTTCTCCCTTTCCCTCCCCCTCTTCCTGTCTCTCTCTCTCCCTCTCAATAGCTGTAAACCATTATTATTGCAAACCAATAATAATACTTTTTGCCCATAAATATTATCACCAGCGTTAGTTTACTGACAATGTGTTCCTGTGAAATGCCTTAAGACAAAGCTAGTATTAACATCTAGAAGACTAGCACCAAGCAGTCAGATCTATGCAGTGTTTTTTTTTTTTTGTTTTGTTTTGTTTTTAACCACCTGCTTCAGTCAGGCAGGATTGTCCTCTGCTATCTTTTTTCCCTTGACATTGACTGCCTTCGCCTGCAACAAGAGCACCTTGAAAAGATTAATAATTAATTTTAAAAAAGTCATTTCAAATACTTCAAAAGTTAACATACCAATTGCCATCGAGTTTATTCCAACTGAAAGTGACTTTATAGTACAGAGTAGAACTGCCCACAGGGTTTCCTAGGCTATAATCTTTAAGAAAGTAGTTTCCCTCATCTTTTCCCTCCCGGCAGAGCAGCTGGTGGGTTCACAGAGCTGGCCTTTTGGTTAACAGGCAAGTACTTAACCACTGCATCAACGAGACTCCTTAAAAGTCGACACAGGACATGGAAAACCCCAGTAACAGGTTATATAGTCATACTTAATATTAGTCAGTTGATCATTTTATTCTTTTTCCATCTTGAAAAACAAAAGATCAATTCAGTTTTATGATGTCTGAGGTATATATGCACATGAGTTTCAGATGTGGTCGTGTTAAAATATTTATTAGTTAAATCTGACAGTCATATTTATAGTCTTGTCTCCACAGACCTGTGAAGTGTATATTATTAAATGGAATCTATATTGAGATGGTTTGCTCTCAGAATACATAACATTTCCTGTTAGTTCCTCACACATAACTGTTTTAAGCTAAAGAATTTCAATGGCTTCTGTATATTCAATTTCTCTTTTTAAAAATATCTGTAGAATTGAATATGCAATGGATCACTGTGATTAACAGTTTTGACATTTCACTGAAGTGAATCTCTAGCACTAACTATGTTGTTGTTGTTGTTGTTATGTGCCGTCGAGTCGGCCCCGACTCATAGTGACCCCTCCTTGGGTTTCCGAGGCAGTATCACTACGGAAGTAGGATTGCCCAACCTTCCTTCCAAGGAGTGGCTGGTGGGTTTGAACCACCAGCCCTCTGGTTAGCAGGCAAGTGTCTTAGCCACTATGCTACCAGAGCTCCTAGCACTAACTATGGGACCAAAGAATTTTCAACACAAGTTACCAAACCTGTCAGAAATGATGCTTCTTTTTATAATTCCAAACAAAATATCAGGTCATTTTGTCCCAGATGCTCCTTCAAGTAGTTGTAAAAATGATTTGAAGATTATCAGCTATCAAATATTTATAACTTGGATATCTGAGATATTTCTAAGCTCCAAAGAATTTAGTCCATTCAACAAATATTTTAAGTATCTTGCATGTACAAGCTACTGCACTAGTCTCTGTCAAGCTATATCAGGTTGATAACAATTTCTAATGTTTACCAGGTGCTCATGTTCTGCCAGGGCACTGTTGTAAGTACATTCTGTGTAATAACCCATTTATTTAATCTGTCCCACAACCCTAAGAAGAAGATGGTATTGTTTCTCCCCCATATGAGATAAGAAAACAAAGCCCAGAGAGAAATATAATATGGTAAAAGTGACACATCTAGTAAGAGAGAGAACGAGGATTTGAAATTTGGCAGCCTGCCTGCTCAAGCAGTCCTTTTCAGGGTTTATTTTGGCCAAGTGGAGTTTTCAGAAGAGATGAAGAGGAGTATAGAAAACAAAAACAGTTCCTTCGCGGTTTTTGTTTTTTACCACGAAGGAATTGTTTCAAGTGCTGAGGAGCAAGGATGTCTCCTTGCAGACTAAGGTGCGCCTGACACAAGCCATGATATCTCTAATCGCCTCGTATGCATGTGAGAGCTGGACAATGAATAAGGAAGACTGAAGAAGAGTTGATGCTTTTGAGTTGTGGTGCTGGCGAAGAATGCTGAAAGTACCGTGGACTGCTAAAAGAACTAACAGATCTGTCCTGGAGGAAGTACACCCGAAATGCTCCTTGGAAGCGAGAGCGGCCAGACCTGGTCTCACCAACTTTGGTCATGTTGTCAGAAGGGACCATTCCCTGGAGAGGGATGTCATGCTTGGTAGGGTGGAGGGTCGACAAAAGAGGGGAAGGCCTTCAACGAAATGGATTGACGCAGTGGCTGCGATGATGGGCTCAAGTATAGCAGAGATTGTGGAGCTGGCGCGGGATCCGGCAGTGTTTTGTTCTGCTGTGCATGGGGTCACTATGAGTCGGAGACAACTCGACAGCACCTAACAACAACAACAACATAGAAAATAAAATGTGTAATAATCACAGATTAAGCCATTCTTTGGAGAAGGATATGATGCTTGGTAAAGCAGAGGGGCAGCAAAGACAGGGAAGACCTTCAATGAGGTGAATTAACACAGCAGCAGCAATGATGAGCTCAAGTGTAGCAAGGATTGTGAGAACGGCACAGGATTGGGCAATGCTTCATTCTGTTGTACCTAGGGTCGCTAAAAGAGCTCTTATGCTGAGGTGCCAAAGGCATTTGGCTGCTAACCAAAAGGTCAATGGGCAAGACCACCAGCCACTCCATAGAAGGAAGATGAGGCAATCTAATTCGGTAAGGATTTACGTCCTCAGAAACTCAATGGGGGCTGCTGGGAGTGGGAACCGACTCTACGGCAGTGACCTTGGTTTTAGTTTAGGGTTGCTCTGAGTCAGAGCTGACTCCACGACCCCTAACAATAACAATAACAGGCCCTAAGTTGTAAGAGTATTATGGGATTGAAATAAGGAAGAAAATAGAACTATTATCATCAAAGCTCAAAAGTATTATTAAAGAAAATGGCATACAGAGTGGCATATCACCACCAGTTGCTGTCAAGGAGACTTCAACAATGGTAACCTCACCTATGTCAAAGGAGAACTGTGTCCCATAGGGTTATCAATGGCTGATTTCTCTGGAGTGAATCACCAGGGCTTTCTTCCAAGGCATCTCTGATTGACTTGGGCTTATTAACCATTTGCACCACCTAGGGACTCCATTGACATAATATGGTTTAACATTTAAATTATTAGAGCTGACTCAAGGTATTCTCAGTAGAAGGTGAAGAGTGAGCAGAGACAGAGATGGTGTAGTACTAGGCAAGTTGCATGGGTGGGTCATGGGGTGGAGGGAGCAAGTAGTCAGGTATGGTAAGGGTTCAAATGACATAACAGAAAATCAGAAAAGGAAAAATGGAGGTAAGATTTACTTTTAGTAAGAGGAAGGAGGAACCATGAACTATAGTGGTTTTCAAATTGTCTGAGTGACTCACAGGATGGATTGGAGAGTGGAGAGGCCCATGGCCATTGGTTCCCTGGCTACACTTTAGAATTACTTTGGGCACTTTTAAAATCTCAATGCCCAAGACACATCCCAGAACAATTAAATCAGAATCTCTGAAATTCTGATCAAGTTGTCAGGATTTTTAAAAGCTCCCTTTTTATTGTTCCATGAAGATTGAGAGCTAGTGCTCTAATAAGTAATGAGGATTTGACTTTCAGGACTAACAGGGAGAGTGGAAAGGAGGAAAGGAATTTGAAAAGTCGAATGAAAGGAAAATCAATGTGTCTTTTTTTAAATGCTGGGAAAATTGTTCTTAAAGCTTAACTCACTTAAAAAAAAAAAAATCCCCTTTCACATGAGATAAACAAGTCTGAGAAATTTGACATGCTTGATCAGAACATAGGGCTCCATTGATGCTGAAGCAGAAGGTTGCCCCGGGTGGGACACTTTGGCTACAGCACCTCACTATCCTCATCTGCACATTAGAATTATTAACATATATCTTATTTCCTTAAGGATTTCTGGTGGCATCATGGTTAAGGCATTTGACTGCTAACCAAGAGGATCATAGTTCAAATGCACCAGCTCCTCCATTGTGGAAATATGAGACAGTCTTCTTCCATAAAGATTTACAGCTCTGGAAACCCAATGTGGTTACTATGTGTCAGAATCAACTTGATGGAAGTGAGTTTGGTTTTTGGTTTGGTATTCTATTGAGCTCTGGTAGCATAGTGGCTAAGTCACTTGCCTGCTAACCAGACGGCTGGCGGTTCAAACCCACCAGCCACTCCTCGGAAGGAAGGTTGGGCAATCCTACTTCCGTAGTGATACTGCCTCGAAAACCCAAGGAGGGGTCGCTATGAGTCGGGGCGACTCGATGGCACATAACAACAACACAACAACAACATTCTATTGTGGTTTTGTTGTTGTTGTTGTTGTTGTTATGTGCCGTCAAGTCGTCTCCAACTCATAGCAACCCCTCCTTGGGTTTCCAAGACAGTATCACTATGGAAGTAGATTGCCCAACCTTCTTTCCAAGGAGTGGCTGGTGGTTCTGAACTGCCAGCCTTCTGGTTAGCAGTTAAGTGCCTTAGGCACTACTCCACCAGAGCTCCCTCCTATTGTGGTTTGGATCCTAGTTCCTTAATAAGGATTTAGGAGCATCAAATGCAATATTACACATCAAAGAACTTGTTCAATGAAAAGGCAGAACTCCATTCTCAGATTTAAAAATCAAACTTAGGTTCAAATTAAACAGACTTATTTCTACTCACTGGAATGATAAACTATCTTCATCATTGCTTGGTGTCATTTTTGAAAACACCTTTTGAAGTTGTTGGTAGTATTTCAACAGATTAGTATTTAAACCCCAAATTCTATGTCCATTGTCTGTGCTCATCATTCTGCCAACAGAGTTGATTATTTGATATGTCATTTTAAATAACAACAGCAACAGAAGCTGAATAGTTTGCTAATCACATACACTTAGTGTGGTAGGTAAGGTTGTGTGCCACCTTGGCTGGGCCTGGTTTGGAGTGGCTGGGCAGCCAGATGTAGTTATTCCCCTTGAAGAGACTGGTAATCAACTCCATGGTGGAATCTACTGGAGCAGCTGAGTAGCTACATTTGGGATGTGGTGCTTCCAGCGTATAAGAAGATAGCTTTGAGAAAGGTCTCTGAGATTTTGGGCACTGTTACACCCTGCATGAAGCCAAGCCTTCATTCAGCAGCCTGCTATATTGTCTGCTGATCTTGGGACTGTTTAACTAGTGGACTGTTGTATTGCTTGGTAATCTTGGGAATGTGCCATTTTACTTGTCAACCTTAGGTCTGTCAGCTTCTGCAGCCTGCAGCTGCATGAGTTAAGAGAAGCCTCTAGATGCAGTGGGCTGGGAACAAAAGGCAGAGCTGAAGCCCAAGGTCGAGGGATCTTCACTCAGCCCCTAGAGCCTGGCACTTTGAACTCTGACCTCTAGCCTCCTAGACTGTAAGAGAATAAATCCATTTGTTCAAACCTTATATTTGTGCTAATTCTGTTACAGCAGCACTAGAGAGCCAAAACATTTAGCATTGGTTACTTTTGATTGAATGACTCAGTGGGATGGCATCAGCCAAGTGTTTTTGTTTTTGTTTTTTCTGTTGTCTTTGTGATCTTTTCCTGTGTTTTACTTAGTAACATTCAAAACTGGCTATAAAATGAAGCAAGTATATTTACTCTATCTTTGAATACTGGCCACTATTACTCTTAGAAATGATTTCAAATACATTCCAGTGTGCTACCAAATATTAATCAATCAATTTTCTATTCTATTTTTACCAGCATACTGGAGAAAGAGATTAGAAATGGAGCAAAATGATTTTGTGTTGTCCCCTTACACGATGCAGTATTACTGCATCTTGCCTTATACCATTATCTTATGAAATTCTATCTACCTTCAAAATTGTGAATATTAATTTTTTTATTGTGATTTGAGGGAAGATTTACAGAGAAAATTCACTTTGCATACAGCAGTTCACATATACTTTGTCTCATGTCATTGACCATGGTTTACCACAATGCAACAGCTCCCCTCCCACTTCCTCCCCATTGTTACCTCTTCCCAGTATCCATCCCTCCATACACTCCTGCTCCCTGAGCTGTCTCCCTGTGAATAAGCAGCCCTTCCTTCTCGCATGATTGTTCTCTTCAAGGAGTGTATCTACTTGAGGTAAATGTTTAACTCATATGCCTTTCTTTTGTTTGGCTGGAAACCACAGGTGTGGGTTCAATTCCAGACCTGAAGGGCAGCTAGGGGCCATAGTCTCAGTGGTTCCACCAGGCTCTATCGGACCAGCAAAGCTGGTCCCCACCTTTTTCTTTTTCTCCAAATGATAAAATTGTGAATATTAATTATTTTTTCCATATTTTACATTCCCAAAATGTTTTAAAATCATATTTAGTTAATCCTGCTAAAATCCTATTGATGTATACTAGTTCTAATATTCTTCCCTCATACCTAGAAGTTCAGAAAAATTAAGTAACTTGTAAGTGATTAAGCAAGACAGTTGAACAACGATATTGAACGTCTGTGTAGCTACTCTGCTTTCTGCAGCTTACTGCCCTCCCTAAGAAATGTTCATACTAAAGCCCTCTTCTGAACAAGTTTTCTGGCCCCTATTGGACAAGAGATGATTTTATTTAGCAATCAGACAGAATTTTGGAAAATTTACTTAAGTTCTCTGTAATACAAGTACCTTAGTAAAAATAAGTATCTTAGTAAAAATAAGTAGTAACTGGAAAACTGAGAAACTAGGTCTAAGATAATTCCTGAATCAAACACTGCTTCACATTGTTGAAATGGTAAGAAGCATACAGCCAACTGACAGGCCCAGGCCAAGGAAAAATTTATAGCCGTGGGTGAAGTCAGTGTTCTCTGTTCTGTCCCATTTTCCTGTTTCTTCCTTCCCAACTGTATCAGTGTTTAAACAATAAATTTTATTTATTCAATATACTGTTACTGGGAGCCCATAATGGGTCAAGCACTTCATAAAATATTGGCAATGTACAAGGAGAATAATAAATACATTGTTCCTGCCCTGTGGTTCACAGTTTAGTAGGGAAGATAAATATATAAACAAATAGCTCAGACTACAATGTGCTACATTACTGGTGCTGGGTTAGGAGCAAAGAGGAGTAGGAAAACAAAGGAAGCACCAATTAACTCTGCCTAGGAGCTCTGGTAGCATAGTGCCTAAGGCACTTGACTGCTAACCAGAAGGCTGGTGATTCAAACCCACCAGCCACTCCTCGGAAGGAAGATGGGGCAATCTACTTTTGTAGTGATACTGCCTTGGAAGCCCAAGGAGGGGTCGCTGTGAGTTGGGTCTGACTCGATGGCACATAACAACAACAACAACAAGAGAAAGCAGAGAATATCTACAGTATAAGCCCTCTCTCAGGTAGGTCTTAAAAGAGTGCATAAGAGTTTGCCAACAAGAAGAAACAGCATATTAAAAAAAAGTGTTGTGCCTTCTAAGAGTACTTACATTATAGTAAGATTCCAAATCATAGCCTGAAAGAGCAAGTATACTGTTTTTCTGAGCTGGAGCTCAGACACCTTTTCTAATTTACACTTCATATTCAGAAGCTCATTATACACTTTCTATTTCACAGCCTAAAGCCTAAATCTAAGTAGTACAAAAGCAAACCCACTGCCATCGTGTTGATTCTGACTCATAGTGAGGATATAAGTCACCTGCCCCAGTGGGTTTCCAAGGCTATAAATCTTTACAGAAGCAGACTACCTCCTCTTTCTCCTGAGGAGTGACTGGTATATTCCAACTGTCAAACATTTGGTTAGCATCTGAATGCTTTGACTGCTATGACTTCAGAGCTCCTAGTCTAAGTAGTAAGGGACCAGAAAACAGCATAAGGTGAAAAGATGGAAGAGGGACCCCTAAATTTAAGGTCATTAATGAAGAGGAAAAAAAGGTGATGAAAGAGGGAGAAAGAGAGAATGAGAATACAGACTCATTTAGTATTTACAAAATGTTCTCTTGAATGTGATCACTTTATGAGGTTATTGTATCTAACAGATCAATGATTATGAAATTGCTGTGTAAACTGAAGAAGCTGTACAAACAAATGTCATTATTATGAAGAGTGAGCTTCATCCTGTAATGGAGATGGGATGCATTCTTGCCAGGTCCTAATGCAGCTGTGCTCTAGGGTTGCCATGTCTGAAGAAAAGATGGAGATGAGAGGAGGTCTGGGAAGATCTGAAAAAGTGTATGTGTGCATGGGGCTGTGACCTCCTTCAGCTCTTTTGCATTGCAGAGAGAATTTCCTGTGGCAGCTCAGCCATAGCCTGCCTTTCCTACAGGATATCAAGCTCCAAGTTTACAGTTCCTATCAGGGAGTCTCTTTGTTTGAACAAAGCCTCATTTGTTAAGAAGTGTCACAGATCAGCGTGTATCAGATGCAAGATTGAATGTCCCTCAAACACAAAGACTTGCAAAACTATGCCAGTATACCAGCAATGGAGCTTTTCACCATGAGAAAACAGATGGTCAGAGTGAAAAAGGCTGGTCTTTATGGAAAGGAAATTTTTCCAACCAACCCCCACCCCCATGATCTCCTTTCACATTGCACTGACAGGGAAACATTCAATATGCTGCAATATCATCTGATGTTTGTGTTCTTTTAATTAAATCAAGAGATCTGGAATAGGGACACTCTTGTCTTTGCAGAGAAATGATTTCAAAAAGAAGATAATAGAATCTCTTTTTCTTCAGGGTTGCAAGAGGCTTGTGTGTAATTTGTCCTTTGCAAGAGCAATCAAAGATAACCGGTGTGCAATTGATTAGGGGCTTTGTGTTCTTTTAATTACTTGTTTCTACACACTGGTTTAGTTACATGCTGAAAGCAAATCCGTCTGAGTTCTCTCTAAACTGTAGTGCTTTCTTTTGCTTACATGGTTTAATAATAAAGCTATTAGGAAGTCACCACCACATAGAACAATCCTATCAGACTGAGGTAGATCTTGAATCATGCCTTTTTTCATTCTTCCAATAGACTATTAAATTAAAAAAAAAAAAAATGGAAAACAAGGTTAAAGAATGCTGCATCATTGCCTAACTAAAGAAAAATATTCAACAATTTCAGGAAAGGTAAGTCTTTCTTATTCCTAAAACAGAGTTCACATTCACAGAAAAGTTAGAATTTATATAGCAGAAGGTTTCTAGTTCACTAGTTTAATGACAAAGATAGAAACAACATTTTTCTTTCTTTTTGCTGAATGCCAATCTATAGCTGTCCATAACTGAATTCCTTAAAAAAAAAAAAAAAAAAAACCCATAGGAAAAACTTAGAGTTAGTGTAACGCATAAATTAGATTTTTCATTGGTCGTATCCCATGTACTGAAAGAGGTGTCAAATCAGTAAATGTCATTTGAAAATACAGCAACAATTTTTAAATTATTTTAAGTTCTCTACCTAAAATGTGAGATAGTATAAAAAGGAGCCTTGAAATATTTTTTAAATTGCCTAAATCTCTATAACACTAGTGACTTACCTGCTAACTAATGCCCTAGAGAGAATGAAAAGTTGAAAGTTGTAACCACATAAAAGAAACCCACCTAATTTCAATAGTCAGACTCTGAGACTCCAGCTGCTGAAATAAGAAATGAATGGAAAGTTTAGCAAAGTGTGTGATCCAACTAGAGACACTAGATCCATAGGCCTAGCTGCCTGCTAAATCAAAACTCCATAGACATGAGATCTCTGAAAATGGTGACACTATATCAAAGTCTAGGAAAATCTCTTGAGTCTAGATCCTCAACCACCTGCCATTCTCATAGACCCTTACATGTATCATTTCTGCTATGGTGTCAGATTCCTTCTCTTTCCCAAGAATGCTCCCCACCTTACAGGCATATAGCGGCCCATCAAATGCCCAATGTGTGCTTGGCAACATAAGAAATACAGAAATTTATCTTCTTTGATACATGTTTTTTTTTTTTTCCCCCCCTAACAAAGAGTTCATGCTGGAGGTGGGACAGGAGTTTCAAATAAAGGAAATACCCAAGAACTGCCATAGGGTTGAATCCAACTCATAGCAACCCTATAGGACAAAGTAGAGTTGCCCCATAGGGTTTTCAAGCATGTAAATCTTCCCAGAAGCAGACTGCTTCATCTTTCCCCCATGGAGCAGCTGGTCCATTCGAACCACAGACCTGTTAGTTAGCAGCCAAATGCCTTGCCCACTGCACCACCAGAGATCCTTAAGAGGTGAAATAGTCAGTGAAAAATGAGCATCATTAGGTGTAACTTATGAAGAGGAGAAGGCAATCAGTACACAAAGAGCAGACAGATGAGACCTCCTGGAGTTTATGGGACTTAAACTGTTTTGAAGCCTGAGTGAAATAGTGCAGATTGGGGGAGGCTCAGAACAGAAGAGAAAACATGCCAGCATGTGTCCATGAGGCAACAATGAGGAGGGCAGGAGGTAAGCCAAGGGAGAAGAGGAAAGTGAGGAACTAAGGAAGGAACAGGCTGATTACCAATGCCAGATATTCATTTATTATTTTTACAAATATTTATTCACCGGCTTCTATGTGGTAAGTGTTGCACTAAGTACTAATGATTATAAAAGGAATAAAATAATTTCTATCCCTATGAAGGAGCTCTGATGGTGTAGTGCCTAAGGCATTTGACTGCTAACCAGAAGGCTGGTGGTTCAAACCCACCAACCACTCCTCGGAAGGAAGATGGGGCAATCTACTTCCATAAAGATACCACCTTGGAAACCCAAGGAGGGGTCACTATGAGTCGGATCCACTCCATGTCAGTGAGTTCTATCCCTATGAAACACCATTAGGTCAAAAAGACAAAATGAGTGAATTGACTACTCAGATTTACAATCTATCAATATTCCATTCTAGGAGATCTCCATAATTAGATGAATGAAATAGCATTCTTTATTCCACATATTTGTCTTATACCTGATATAATGTATTGCATTGATGATAGCTATAATATATGTTCCCATGTTATACTTTTCCATTGATTATTAATATATTTGATGGATTCCATGTTTCTTGTTCTTCTTTCCAACAGTGCTTTCTTTCTTCAGTATTTTTTGTCTCCATCACCACAGAATTTTATTTAGTTTTTATTGGATTTCTCTTCTGATGTTTCATATTATCAGAGTTCTTTGACAAAGTTCAGTCATTTTATATGTTTTAAAATATTTAAAAATTCACATATATACATGAGATTCTTAGAATGCTAGAGTTCTGATGTGAAAACCACAGCAACCTGATCGTTGGGAAAACGTACAAAGTGTTATATGTGCACTGCTTGATGAAATATATGACTACACACTGTATTTATATAGTTCTATAGTGGAGTTCTCAGCAAACTACCACAGGAATACAGACAGAGGGACAACTAACAAGTATGTTGTTGTTGTTGTTGCTGTGCTCTCGAGTCGGACCCGACTCATAGAGACCCCTCCTTGGGTTTCCGAGGAGGTATCTCTATGGAAGTAGATTGCCCAACCTTCCTTCTGAGGAGTGGCTGGTGGGTTTGAACCGCCAGCCTTCTGGTTAGCAGTCAGGTGCCTTAGGCACTATGCCACTAGAGCTCCTACTAGCAAGTATACGGAGGTGTATTTGATACAAATCTGCTAAGGGTTACGTGAAGGAGCCCTGGTGGTTTAGTAGTGAAGAGCTGAACTGCTAACTGAAAGGTTGACAATTTTAACCCACCAGCCACTCTAGAAGAAAGATGTGGCTGTCTATTTCTGTAAAGATTGTTGTGCTGTTGTTATGTGCGGTGGAGTTGGACCCGACTCATGGCAACCCTGCCTTGGGTTTCTGGGTTTCTGAGGCGGTATCACTAAAGAAGTAGATTGCCCCACCTTCCTTCTGAGAAGGAGTGACTGGTGGGTTTGAACCACCAGCCTTCTGGTTAGCAGTCAAGTGCCTTAAGCACTATGCTGTCAGAGGGGGAAGTTCTATTCTGTCCTATAGGGTTTCTAGGAGTCAGAATGGACTCCAAAGCAACAAGTTTAAATGTTAAATGTAAATTTTCTTAAGGTCCAGAAGGAGTATTCCATGTGGCGTAATCTAAAAACAGATATGATAGCCTGAAAAGAGACATTATGAATTCCCTGTCTCTCTGCTCCTCTATTGTAGTGAATTCTCTTCAAATTTATTTAGAAATGCAGCATTTCTGGTTCCTCCTCTTACAAATGCCCTCCCTAACAGAGCAAGCATTGTCGGTGGGCTCTGATGCAAATCGCTTCTCAGCAGAAGCCACTCTGCCATTATACTCTAATTTGCAGCCAAGCTGGCTTTCAGCTGGTGCCTTGTCCTTGAGCTATCGTTCACTGTCAGGGCCTCTCCAGGATGCACCAGCTGTTCTCTTAACAACGGAGAGGAAGGGAAATAGTCATATGTCACTGATTCCCCAGAAAAGCCTGCCTTGGATGCCATTATTGCTCCGTGGTTCTGGGACCAACAATCATGTAGCCATAATCAAGGCTGCTTCTGGACAAACTTGTGAAGTACTTAATATTTTCCTTAGTTAACCTCCAGTTTCCCTGTGTCCCCACCCTTTCCCAGTACTCAGGTTAGACCTAGAACTTTCAGAAGTTATTCAGGCTGCCTTCTCTGGACAAGGATTCAAGCTATAGATCAGTGGCTCACAATTGAAGGGCTAATACTTATTCCAAAAATACAGCCCATCGTGAATGCAGACACATACACATATGTAAAATTTTGGTAACAGTTTCAGATAATTCACAAAATTCTTCCTGAAGCCAGTCTATCTCTCAGTCTTCTTATCCATTTCCATCCTCTTGCCCATTTCCTTCCATCTCATTCTCTGATTTGTAAAACTTCATCATCTAATGCATAAGAAAGTGTTCAAAAGGTTTTTTATATGTATATTTTAAATGTTACTCACTTTTTTCAGCAACAGCTTAGTAAAATAACTGGTCATACAGATGGTTAAAGTCAAACTCTAACTAAAAGGAACCATCTGTTTATTTCTGCACCTCAGTTCTCTTAGCACAGCTACTGTTGAGACAACTGTAATAAATTTGTTTTGTGAAACTTTGGGTATGACTCATAAGGAATTGAGAAATTTCATATTTTTGTTCTTTTTGGGGGTAATGAAATATCAAGTTGGAGAGACTAATGGTTAAAATTCCTTTTCCTTTGGACACTGAACAATGATTATTCAATTTTAACAGCTGCCAACTGCCTCCCAATGATTATGTTTTCAGCACATTTGTTTTCTAGCACAGCTGCAGGTGACGCTTGCTCATCTGTAGGCAGGATTGTGAAACAGCTAACTTTGTATCCTTTCTCCTCTTGGTGGCTTTCAAAATTGCTTTAGCCTTCTCCAGTAAAGGAGGGGGGGAGTGAGGAGGGGAGTAGGAATGTTACTGGTGTGAGTACAGGCAAGTATACATGCAAAATCATTACAGCTAAATGAAGAATTCTTAAAATTATAATGCCATTCCAGCATACCAAAAAGGAATAGCTATCTCATCTGAGTATTTCATAAAATGGATTAGCTCTGAAATCCTGATTAACTCCATCTGATGAAATATTTTAAGATCTTCTCACTTCTTTTTATTAATCTTAAAAAAAAAAAAAAATGGAAGAGCAGTTGTATCTGTTGAGATCTCAGCAGACTTTAATTCTGTTTTTTTCCTGAAAAGTATCAAGCTAGAAAAACATTTTGAAGTCCTAGAGTGAAAAAGTTTAAGTGCGTGAAGGAAGATGTCACCGTGTCGATCTTATGTTCTAAAGCAGAAATAGTAAAAACATGATGTATGTGCCTATTTTAAATATCGCTACTTTGTCATGATATGTTTGTCTGCTTAGCTCACACACAATCTCAGAATCCTCAGCGCAGTTAGAAGGGTATGGTCTACCAATTGTTTGGGAGTAAGAGATGAGATAGAGCTCATTTGCTATTTCTGTGTCAGATCATTGGAAGAGTATGGCTGTGGTTGCAAATGCAGTAGAATAGAACTACCTGAGTTTATATGAGACAGAGTGACAAGGGTTCAGTGTAACCACATCCTGTACCACATGACTGTAGCAGAGGTTATAAACCTGTGGTCAAATCTGGCCTGCCAATTGATTTTGCAAATGAAGTTTTATTGGAACACCAGCCACACTCATTTGTTACTGTGTCTGTGTCCCCTACTTTAGATTACATAAGCCAATAATTCAACAATGTAGTCTGAGTTGGGTTTTTTAATTTTCTTTCAAGAATGACCCATATTCCAGAAGTTTGAGATTCTGATTCGTCTTCCATGGAGATCATGATCTCACTACAAGTCCTCTGAAACATTCGATAATATCAAAAAGAACAAAACAAGACCCTCTGCTGTTCATGGATCTCTGGCACGTGTCCTGTGGGAAGCCACGAAACATACTCCATCACTGAAACAGATATAAAATGACATACAAAGCCAGGAGTTCTTTTCTCTCTGTGTACACCTCCCATCCCATCAGTTTTCTCCCAGCATTAACACTCAGGCAGGGCTTTTACATGTTCTGCAGGGCTATTTCTAAGACTGAGATAACTACTTCCTGGCAAGTTACATAGTTAGACATCATGTTAAACCTGTTTGTCATTCCTGCAAATGATCTGGCCAGCAGGTTCAGTAAGACTCTGACAAGGAGCTATGACAGTTAATACCAGCACTACACTGCATTTGTAGTTTGCTGTATATATCCATGCTTAACTTAACTCTGGTAAACTCTGTATTCTTTAAAAATAGCATTTTCATCTCAACAAATTTTGTTAACTTTACAAGGGCCAAATAAAAATAATTCCTAAAGGAGTTTTATAGGCACAAAAAGGAGAAAAAAGGAAGGGAAATGGGAATTAACATTTGCTGAGCACTTGAATATGGCAGTGTGCTTCTGTAAAACTTTCAGCCTAGGAAACCCATCAAGCAATTATACTCTGTCTTACCAGGTTACTAGAAGTCTGAATCAACTCAATGACAATGGATTTGGTTTTTGAAACACTTCCCTGGTAACAGGCACTCAGCTTTTCCTTTCACATACACACATTCTTTTATTCTTCATAGCATCCTGTGACATAGAAATTATTCTCTTTGTTTTATTGATATGAGTGGACCCAATACACAATTGGTTACAATGACCAAATTGACTACTGAAACCTTATTCCCATTCATAAACAAAGTTCTTCTACATGGGAATTATTCTTATTTTGCTCTGAGTAATGTCATCGGTTTTTATTATTATTACTATTGTTTCAAAATTCTGATATAAGAAAAGAAAGAAAGGGGAAAAGGCAAAAAATAGTAATAATAATGTTGGGAAAAGAGACATCCGATAAAGATCTGGGAAATGGAAGTTGTTATTAGTTGCTGTTAAGTCCATTCCAACTCATGGTGATCCCATGTGTGCAGTGTAGAACTTCCCAATAGGGTTTTCAAGTGTGTGACCTTTTTGAAGTTGATCAGCAGGACTGTCTTCTAAAGTGCCTCTGAGTAGGCTCCAAAAGTCAGCCTTTTGACTAGTAGTCAAGCACCCAACCATTTGCACTACCCAGGAACCCTTGGCAAAAGGAAGAGAGGAATATTTTTTCGCATCCTAGAAATTGCTGATGAAGCATCTCCTCCTAAGACAGTCTCATCCCTAGCCAAGGAATCAGACAAAACCACATGTGTGCCAGATCCGAGCAGAAGTATAATACATAATCTCTCTTCAGTGTCTACTCTGGGAAGATAATGAAGTTCTTTAGTGGGAACTTCAACGAATACTGTGGCAGCCTGGTATTACTTTATCATGCCATACCTGGCACAACAGGGCAGATTTCTGAGAGGTTTTGCTGCAGAGAGAATAAAAGGATTCCAAACAGGAAATTCCTGCTGTAGCTCTGTGGCTGGGCCTATTGTGAAGACTGCAAAGTCAGCTGAGATAGCACAGCAATGTAGAATGGCTAAATGCTTCACTTAATAAGTCAGCCTGTTTACCAGAGTTCCAAACCCATGGCCGAACTTACCGTAGAGGGTAATATTGCTGGGAAGTAAACGAATAGTACAAGGCTATCAGAGCTATGCAAACAATGAAGACTTTGACAGCAGCCCACTGGAGGACACAAGAGGTCAGGGACAAGGCTCTGCCTCTTTAAGAAGTATTTTCCGAGTGACTGGCAAATGCTCAACATTTTCATCCCTGTTTAACAAGGAAAGGAGATGAACTGCAACCATATTCCACTGAGTTTAACAGGAGACAGACTTGGCAGATATTATTCAGGTTTATTCAGCTTTATTCAGCACATTCTCTGCCAACTAAGCTTTAAAGCAACATTGCTGGACAAAACCAGCACAGTTATCATGCAAATAACCTGACTGTTCTTGCTTTTTCCCAATAGCATTTGCCAGCAAAAGGCAGATTTAACCATATGAATGGGGAGGTTTTCTTTATTATCAATTCAGATTAGCAGTGAAGCAAGCCTTCTCTGTGGGATATTTCAATTCCCTCTTTCGCTTAGCAGGTTTCACCCATGCCTAAGAACCAGTGCTTCTCCACACTGTCTATTACAGCAGTTATAAGGCAGCAGTGAAGAAAATTAAACCTGGAATCAAGACTACCTGCACTCACATTCTGGCTCTGCCATTGTATAAGCTTAAGCTAGTTGATTAACTTTTATAAGCCTCAGTTTACTCATCTATTAAATGGAGGGAGCACTAATTTGTAGGATTTTTATGAAGTTTAAAGAGCTAATGCAGCCAAACACTTAGAAGGGGAATGCCTCAAAGAGTATAAACTTTCTTTTCTTTCTTTCTTTCTCTCTCTCTCGCTTTCTTTCTTTCTCTATCTCTCTCCCTCTCTCTCTCCCTCTCTGTATGTGCACATGTGTGTGTGTGTAATTTGCTATTGCAATCATTTTGTCTAGTTGTACAAATGTTTTATGATGGTCTTTAAAAAAAATCTTATGGAAACCTCTTATTTTCCCTTCATATTAGCAAAGCAGGGAAATTTTTGTTTAGAGATGAACAGCATGCAGTCAGCAATTTCCCCCTTTACACAGATCACAGTCATGATCTGTGACTTCTGACCCATTTCTAATAGACGGTTTCCTGCCTCTCTTTGAATCCAACTGTAAACTATTATAATTTCCTTTCATCCTGCAATGAAATATCCTTCCCTTCAGATCTGTTGTTGTTAGGAGCGATTGCATTGGCTCCTACCCATAACGACATTGTACAACAGAACGAAAGCCTACCTATCCTGCACCTTTCTCACAACTATTGTCACTCTTGAGCCCATCATTGCAGCCACTGTGTCAGTCCATCTCACTGAGGACCTTCCCCTTTTTTGCTCACCCTCTACTTTACCAAGCATGATATCTTTCTCCAGGGATTGGTCCCTTGTGACAATATGACCAAAATACGAAAGATGAAGTCTGGCCATTCTGGCTGTACTTCCTCCAAGACAGATTTGTTTGTTCTTCTAGCAGTCCCTGGTCCATTCAGTATTCTTTATCAACACCGAAATTCAGATGCATCAATTCTTCTGTTTTCTTCCTTATTCATTGTTCAACTTTCCAAGGCATATGAGGTGATTGAAAATATCATTGCTTGAGTCAGGCACACCTTAGTCTTCAAGGTGACATCTTTCCTCTTTAACACTTTACAGAGGTCTTTTGCAGGAGATTTGCCCAATGCAATATGTTATTTTATTTCTTGACTGCTGCTTCCGTGGTTGTTGATTGTGAATCCAAGTAAAATTAAATCTTTGACAACTTCATTCTTTTCTCCACTTATTATGAGGTTGCTTATTGGCCCAGTTGTGAGGAATTTTGTTTTCTTTATGTTGATCTAGTTGGGGAAAAAAGAATATAATGGGGGGGGGGAATACAATTTAAAAAAGAAAACTAGATGATCTCCTGGTTCCCTGGCTGGGTGGTATGACCTATTCCTGATCTCATTTTGGTAGCTGACCTTGGTTTCTACTTAATACTTAGATCATTTGCACTGGTAAGCAAGAGAGAGAGGAGAGGAGGAGGGAAGGAGAGATGGAGGGAGAGAAGGGAGGAGCAAAGGGAGGGAGGGAGGGAAGGAGGGAGGAAAGGCGGGGAGGAGGGGAGGAAGGACTAAAGGAAGGTACGAGGGAGGGAGAAAAGAATTATGATTCTCATATCTTCAGCTTCTGTTTCAGTACAGCTACTCATGTTTTTATACTTGTTGTTGTTGTTGTTATGTGCCATCGAGTCAAACCCGACTCATAGCGACCCCTCCTACTTAGTAGTTGATAAATCTGAAATTGTTAAATGGTTTCAGTAGAAAATTGGCTTCATTTAAAAAAAAAATGTAGCTTTACCTATAACTGCAAATAGCAACACCAGCTTCTCCAAGCTAAATATGTAAAGTGTCCAGCACTTGTAGGCTGTTACTTCAATTAGATGAGTTGTTAACTTATTGATATTCAATATCCCTTCAATTCTTAAACATGAAAAAGAAAATAACTGTAAAGCAAGGTAAGCAGAGAAGATAAAAGAAGAGAACAAAAAGGAAGGAAAATGACTGATGTGCTGAAGACTCCAGTGTGAAATCCTGTCATCCCTTCAATTCACTCTGAATAAAGCAAGTGGTACATGACATGTGCTGAAGTTGGATCAGCAGTACAAGCTCTACAGATGTGCCCATCTGGTATGCAGGTGTTTGCACTGATATTCCCCAGACAAACTTCTAGGGAGGTAGTATTTTTTTTTTGTGTGTGGACCTGGCTCCACACTAGTATAGGGAAAGAAAGAGAAGAGAGACCCATCACTGATAATAAATGATCCCCTTCTAGGTTGGCCAGATACTCTCAAAGAGTGGTTCTTAAATTTCATATGCATCAGAATCACTTGGTTAATGTGATAAAAATATAGAATCCTGAGTTCTTCCCCAAGAGATTTAGATTGAATCCTCAAAAACCCTCACTGCCATACTAGTTGAGCATTTACCTGAGGTAGATACACTCCTTGGAGAGAACAAGCAAGAGAGAAAGAAGGGCTGCTCAGGCACAGGGAGACAACTCAGGGGGTAGGAGTACACGGAGGGATGGTCACAGGGAAGTGGTACCTATTGGGAGGAAGTAGGAGAGCAGATGTTGCATTGTGCTAAACTGTGGTCAATGTCATGAGACAAAGTGTATGTGATCTGCTGTATGGAAAGTGTATTTGCACTGTAAATTTTCACCCAAATCACAATTAAAGAAAAATAATAATAATAATAAAAATAAATAAATGCACACATAAAAAAAGAGAAAAAGTTGGAATTGTTAACTTCTTTACAAATAAATGGTGAGAAGACTGTAAATTCTAAGTTATGAAACTGTAAGCTAAAAATAAAATTATAATTGAAATTCAAAAAAAAAAAAAAAACAGAACCTCACTGCCATGGAGTCGGACCCAACTCATAGCAACCCCTCCTTGGATTTCTGAAGTGGTATCACTACAAAAGTAGATTGTCCAACCTTCCTTCTGAGGAGTGGCAGGTGGGTTTGAACCACCAGCATTCTGGTTAGCAGTCAAATGCCTTAGGGACTACACCACCAGAGCTCCCTATGATGGAATATATCTATGATATTTTCCAGAGATCGGTTTTCCAAACATTCCAGGTGATTCCACATTTTAAGAAATGCTACCTTAACTCATAAAGTAAAATGGATAAATAAAACATCTAGAAGATAAAAGACATTTACTGCCTACAAAGTTTGCAACCCCCTCCTCATTATGTAAATCCTGTCCATAGCATTTACAAGAATAAAAGAATATTTAACCTTAAACGTAGAGAATAGTGTTCCATGGTGTTTGATCAAGAAAACTCTAGACATTAATGGACATTTTTTAAATAATTTATATCTTTATGCATTAGGTCCTATACAGCCAAGAAAGGAGCCCTGGTAGCATAGTAGTTAAACACTCAGCTGCTAACCAAAATCTTGGTAGTTCAAACCCACAAGCCACTCCAGAGGAGAAAGATGCGGCATTCTACTTCCATAAAGATTACAGCCTTGGAAATCCTATAAGGCAGTTCTAGTCTGTCCTATAGGGTTGTTATGAGTCAGAATGTACTTAGTGACAATAGATTTGGTTTTGTTGGTGTACCTCCAAAAGGCAACTAAGCACAACCCAAGTTTGGGATGCCAAGAATACATACATACCCAGGGTGATAACCTTAAACCCTACCCTACCAGAAGCTGTCATCCAATTTCACTTGATTCTTTTGACAACTAATAATACATCCTATTATTCGTCTCTGGCATCTTTCTGCGATGATTATGTGTCAGATTATGAACAGGCGCCGCCTAGGAATTTTTCGCTGAAACAGCTCTGAGACGAAGAGCCTCTCACTACTCACTCAGTCATCCCAGGATCAGGAATCAGACAAAAGAGAGATCTGGGAAAATATTCCAGGGCCAGATCATGGAAGTAATTTTGGACCATGTTGAGTTTCAACTTAGTGGGTAGGCAATGGAAGCAACTAAGCATTTTGATTAGAGGAACATTACAATCACAATTATTTCATAGATTGCACACGGTTTAGGTTATAACTTTATGGAAATTTTGGTAACATATATGAAAGGATTCTGCTAGAAACAAAAGCAATGTAAGTTAATGACATATTGATGTGATTAAATTACAAATTATTAATATAATTTTCAACACATCTATATATTCTTCCTTTATCTAAAGGAAAAATAAAACAGAATCTATTAATTCTTATTAAGAGTAAATTTCTGAGAATAATGTCCACTCAATAAATACTTATTTCATGCCCAGGTTATGTCAGGCACTATGCTAAGGAGCAAAATAGGGTAAATCTCCACACTCAAAATGTTTATATTCTCATAAGACAAACAGACATTGAACAAATAATTAAATAAGCCTCAGTTTTCCACGTTGCTCTTTGCTATTCTTGCTATTTCTACCAGTGCTGTGTTATAATTTGCTTCCCTAGTCTACCATTCTTTAAGAGCTCCTAAGAAATCCTGAAAGGTCTCAAACCAGCTGCCTAAAGACCTATTTTGTTTGGCCCACACAATACTAAGGTTCACCATTTTTCTTTTTAATTAGTTGCCAGAATAAAATATGAACTTCAAGTTCCCTTAAATAATTGGTCTCATTGCACCCCAGTCTCCATAAGGCCACAGTGGCTGGGGCTGCACAGTAACTTCCCTCTTCAGAGGTACTGTGTTCCTTTTCTTCAACCACGTTTAACCTTAGTCCCTACCATCTCCACAACATGCAGGCCAAGGATCAGCTAGGACTGGTTATCTCACTTGTTATTTTATTTTCATTTCACCTGGCCCAGTTCTCTCATATACATTACCTGCCAGATCCACTTAGATAGGTGAGTTTATAACTAATGCAACTAATTGCCTAGAAAGACTAGGCAATCTTTTACCAAATCCTTTTCAGATTGTTCCTCTCTCCTGTTCCTTTTGCTCCTTAAGTTTCTAAAATAATAATTAAATGTTATTCCTCAATTTATTTATTCACATATTTTCTCGGTTTCTCTTTCCAACTGCATCTTTGATCCATTTGTTCTAGCTAAATCAGATTACTCATTGGTCTTCATCATCGATCAACCAAAATTACAACCAGATACATGCTGCTTCATCATCTTCAATCCTACTAGAATCTGTCTAAAACTCATTCCAACTCCCCAGATTGTGATAGTCCAGTTTCATCTATCCTCAGGTCCAGCTAAACTTTCACAGCTTTTCCATGAAGCCATTCCTGACTTCTCTGGTATCATTTCTCAGTGAGCACTCTCATATTCCAAAATTCACTGTTGTCAAGTTAGATCCGATGCATAGTGACCTCTCCTTGGGTTTCTGAGGTGGCATCACTAGGGAAGTAGATGGCCCAATCTTCCTTCCAAGGAAGGGCTTATGGATTTGAACTGTCAACCTTCTGGTTAGCAGTCAATTGCCTTAGGCACTATGTCACCAGAGCTCCTACTCTCATACTACCTTACCTTAACCTTAAACTCTGTAAGACTTTTTTAGTTTTCTACCTCATAATCTGGCTGTCTATATTTGAGATCCTTAAAGACCAGAATCCTATCTAATTTCTCTTCCTGTTAGATTAGCACAGAACCTACCAGAGAATATGAAGCATTTGCACAGTAAATAAAGAGAAATTTATTTAATTAATTGTAAAGGAAATAGAAAGGTAATGCATTTAACTTCCTCTAGGCTTCAAAAATTGGCTCAAGCATAGCAACAATTGTGAGGATGGTGCAGAAGCAGCAGTGTTTCTTTCTGTTGTGCATAGGATCACTATGTGTTGGAACTGACTTTTTGGCACCTAACAACAAAAATAGAATGTTGAGAAGAAGCCCAGATGGTACCATGGTTAAGCACTCAGCTGCTAACCAAAAAGCAGCAGTTCAAACCCATTAGCCACTCCACGGAAGATGTGGCAGTCTGTTTCCACAATGATTACAGCTTTGGAAACCCTATGGGTAAGTAGGATCTCAGAATCAACTACACGGTAATGTGTAAAATAAAGATGCTGATGGGAGTCCCTGAGTGATGCAAACAGTTCATGTGTTAGGCTGCTCAGGGAAAGGTTCAAGTCCACCCAGATTTGAAGAAAGGCCTGGAAATCTACTTCTGAGAAATCAGCCATTGAAAATGTTATGGAGCACAGTTCTACTCTGACACACAGAGTTATCATGAGTCAGAGTTGACTTGATGACAACCAGTTTAGTGGTTACTGGTATGGTTCCTTTTTTTTTTTTTTGGCGGATGCTCAGATGCTGATAATCGTCCTCAATGCTCAGGCCATTACATTACAACATGAAATTTTGGGGGGATTGCTTTGTATTTTCTTGACCTATAACTTCCTACACTTCTGTTCTGGTATATATGTCCACTGAGAACACCTTTATTCTTTCCATGTGTTTACCCATTCCATACTTAGTAATCCATGCCAAGAGATGTTTCTTCCATTCAGAATTCTACACAAAACAACTTCAATTTTCACTTCCAGACACTAGAGCCTATCAAGGTTTGGTGTCTACATTGCTTTTATTCAGCTACAAGTCCTTGAGAGCAAGAAGTCTTATCATCATGCCTCCTACTACTGAGTAAATTCTTTATTTCTAAGTGTCTTTCACTTAAAACTTGAACCTATTTGAGCATTGAATTCTAGAGCATGAATGTAACCTTGAGATTTTGGTGTGAATATTAATTTATACCCATTGTAAAGGCAATATGCTTTTCTCTGAAAATAGGAAAAGAAAAAGTATTTGTGGTTGTTGTTAGGTGACATCAGGTCTGATGTGACTCAGAGCAACCTTATGTACAACAGAGCAAAATACTATCCATTCCTATGCTATCTTCATAATCCTACTGTTATGTTTGACACCAACATTGCAACCACTGTGTCAATCTAGCTCATTGAGGGTCTTCCTCTTTTTCATCTACCCTCTACTTCACCAAACATGGCAATCCTTCTCCAGGGACTGGTCCACTTTGACAACATGACCAAGGTAGGTGAGACAAAGTCTGGCCATTCTCCCTAATAAGGAGCATTCCAGCTGTACTTCTTCAAGAACATATTTGTCTATTTTTCTGGCAGTCCATGGTACTTTCAGTATTCTTCACCAACACCACAATTCAAAGGCATCAACTCTTCTTCAGTCTTCTTTACTCATTGTTCAGTTTTCATATGCATATGAGGTAACTGAAAATATCATGGCTTGGGTCAGGAGTACCTTACTCTTCAAAGTAACATCTTTGCTCCTTAACACTTTAAAAAGGTCTTTTGCAGCAGAGTTGTCCAGTGCAATACGATGTCTGATCTCTTGACTGCTGTTTCCATGTGTGTTGATTTTGGATCGAAGTAATATGAAATCCTGTACAACTTCAGTCTTTTCTCCATTGATAGTGGTGTTGTTTATTGATCCAGTTGTGAGGCTTTTTGTTTTCTTTATGTTGAGATGTGATCCATACTGAAGACTGTAGTCTTTGATATTCATCAGTAAGTGCTTCAAGTTATCCTCACTTTCAGCAAGCAAGCTTGTGTCATCTGCCTATTTCAGGTTGTTAATGAGTCTTCCTCCAATCTTGATGCTTCATTCTTCTATATAGTCTAAAAAAAAAAAAAAAAAAAAAACCAAACTCACTGCTGCTGAGTCATTTCTGATTCATAGCAACCCCTCATTGGGTTTCTGAGGTGGTATCTCTATGGGAGTAGATTGCCCAATCTTCTTTCTGAGGAGTGGCTGGTGGGTTTGAACCACCAGACTTCTGGTTAGTGATCAAATGCATTAGGCCCTATGCCACCAGAGCTTGGCTGCTAAGCAGAAGATCAGTGGTTCAAACTTACAGTCTAGCTTCTCAAATTATTTGTTCAGTATACAGATTGAACAAGTAGTGTGAATAAGAATACTTGATGGCAGTGTTTTTTTTTTTTTTTTTTTTCTTTTGTAGTAGAAAATAGGGCTCTGAGGAAACCTTAACCAATAAGCACCATCACAATAAATGGAGAAAAGATTGAAGTTGTCAAAGATTTCACATTGCTTGGTTCTACAATTGACACCAGTGGAAGCAGCAGTCATGGCAGCAGACGTATAGCACTGGGGATATCAGTGGCAAAAGACCTCTTTCAAGTGCTGAAGAGCAAAGATGTCTCCTTGAGAACTAAGGTGCGCCTGACCCAAGCCATGGTATTTTCAATCAATCACCTCATATGCATGTGAGAGCTGGACAATGAACAAGGAAGACTGAAGAAGAGTTGATGCTTTTGAGTTGTGGTGTTGGTGAAGAATATTGAAAGTACCATTGATTGCCAAAAGAACTAACAAATCTGTTCTAGAAGAAGTGCAGCTGAAATGCTCCTTGGAAATGAGAGCCAGACTTCATCTCAACTTCTTTGGTCATGTTGTCAGAGAGGCCCATTCTCTGGAGAATGATGTCATGCTTGGCAAAGTGGAGGGTCAACAAAATAAGGGAAAGTCTTCAATGACATGGATTGACACAGTGGCTGCAATGATGAACTCAAGTATAGCAAGGATTGTGAGGCTGGCACAGGACCGGGCAGTGTTTCATTCTGTTGTATTTAGAGTTGCTACAATTTGGAGCTGACTCGACGGCACAACAACAAAGCTTCTTCTTTGTTTCCCACTTTTGCTTTCCAATCACCAATAATTAACAACACATATTGATTGCTTTTTTGGTCAATTTCAGACTACAGAAACTGGTAAAAATATTTAATTTCTTTAGCTTAAGTGGTTGGTACATAAATTTGAATAATACTAGTTAACTTGTCTCCCTAGTAGATGTATGAATATTATTCTACCACTGACAGCATTGTACTTCACAATAGATCTTGAAATACTGTTTATGATGTGAAAGCAGGGACATTGCTCTTAAATTTCTTATTCCCACACCACCAGAACTCCCATAGTAGACCATATGATTGTCCAAATAAAAATGACCAGTATGAGTCCATTTAAGTCAGATATTCAATGCCTAGAATATCAATATTTATGCATTCCATTTTATTTCTGACAACTTTTAGCTTTCTTAGAATCATATTTCATGCATTCCGCATTTCTATTATTAATAAATATTTGCAGTTGTTTCTTCCCATTTTGAGTTGTGCCCCATCAGCAAATAAAGGTCCCAAAAGCTTTGCTTCATTCACATCAAGAAGCAGGAACAGGGGAAAGAAAAGCTGGGAGATGCCAGACCAAGTTGCAAAAAAGCTGGGGAAGCTCAGGGAAGGGGAGTGACACAGGCCCCACCCCCCAAGAGGCAGGAAGCAGAGAGGTTTCAAACGGCTAAGCCAGACAAACTTGTCTGTCAGTTTGTCGCACTGTGGTGGCTTGCATGTTGCTATGAGGCTTGTGGCTGAGCCACCAGTGTTTCAAACGCCAGCAGTGTTGCACATGCTGCATGGGTTTCAACACAGCTTCCAGACTGAGACAGACTAAGAAGGCAGAGGCCATCCATGTCTCAAAGTATTGGCCAGGTAAAACCTTATGAATAGCAGAGAAATACTGTCTGATACATTACTGGTCAAGTTTATGAATAGCTCAGAAACATTATCTAATGCAGAGCAGGAGGATGTGCCCCTTAGGTTGGAAGACTCTCAATATATGACTGGGAAAGAGCTGTATCATCAGAGTAGAACCTACCTTATTGATATGAATAAAGTAAAGCTTTCGAGACCTCCATGTGCTGACATGGCAAGACTCAAATTGAGGAGAAACAGCTGCAAACAGTTATTAATAATCAAAACATGAATGTACAAAGGATGAATATAGAAAAATTGGAATTTTTTTAAAATGATATGGAATGAATAAAGATTGACATCCTTGATATTGTTGTTGTTGTTTGCCATCGAGTTGGACCCGACTCATAGCGACCCCTCCTTGGGTTTCCGAGGCAGTATCACTACGGAAGTAGATTGCCCCATCTTCCTTCCAAGGAGTGGCTGGTGGATTTGAACCACCAGCCTTCTGGTTAGCAGTCAAGTGCTGTAGCCACTATGCTACCAGAAGAATCCTTGATATTAGTGAACTGAAATGGACTGGTTTTGGCCATTTTGAATCAGACAACCATATGATCTACTATGCCAGGAATAGCAATTTGAAGAGGAATGGCATGGCATTCATCATTACTAAGAATGTTTTAAGATCTGTCCTGAAGTACAATGCTATCAGTGATAGGATAATATCTATACACCAACAAGGAAGACCAATTAATACTACTATTATTCAAATTTATCCACCAACCACCAAAGCCAAAGATGAAGAACTTGAAGATTTTTATCAACTTCTGCAGTCTGAAATTGACTGAAAATGCAATCAAGATGTATTAATTATCACTGGTGACTGGAATCCAAAAGTTGGAAATAAAGAAGAATCACTGGTAGTTGGAAAATTTGGCCTTGGTGATGGAAATAATGCTGGAGATCACATGATAGAATTTTCCAAGACCAACAACTTATTCATTGCAAATACCTTTTTTTCAACACAAATGGCGACTATACATGTGGACTTCACCAGATGGACTACACAGGAATCAAATTGACTACATCTGTGACAAGAGGAAATGGAAAAGCTCAATATCTTCAGCCAAACAAGCCCAGGAGCTGATTGTGGAATAGACCATCAACTGCTCATATGCAAGTTCAACTTGAAGTTGAAGACAATTAAAACAAGTCCACAAAAGCTAAAAATATGTCTTGGAATATATCCCTCCTGAACTTAGCCTATCTAAAGAATAGATTTGATGCACTGAACACCAATAACTGAAAACCAGAAGAATTGTGAGATGACATCAAGAACATCATCCATGAAAAAAGCAAGGGGTCATTAAAAAAAATGAGAAAGGAAGAAAAGACCAAAATGGATGTCAGAAGAGACTTTGAAACTTGCCTTTGAGTGGAGAGTAGCTAAAGCAAATAGAAGAAATGACAAGATGAAAGAGCTGAACAGAAGATTTCAAAGAGCAGCTCGAGCAGACAAAGCAAATAACTATAATGAAATGTGCAGAGACCTGGAGTTAGAAAACCAAAAGGGAAGAACATGCTCAGCATTTCCCAAGCTGAAAGAACTGAGGAAACAAATTAAGCCTTGAGTTGCAATATTGAACGATTCTATGGGCAAAATATTGAATGATGGAGGAAGCATCAAAAGAAGATGGAAGGAATACACAGAGTCACTGTACCAAAAAAAAAAAATAAATAAACTGGTAGGTTTTCATCCATTTCAGGAGGTGGCATATGATCAAGAACCAACAGTACTGAAGGAAGAAGTTGAAGCTACGCTGAAGGAATTGGCAAAAAACAAGGCTCCAGGAATTCATGGAATACCCATTGAGGTCTTTCAACAAACGGATGCCCCACTGGAGGCACTCACTTGGCTATGCCAAGAGATTTGGAAGGCAGCTACCTGGTCAACTGATTGGAAAAGATCCATATTTGTACCCATTCCAAAGAAAGGTAATCCCACACAATGTGGTAATATCAAACAATATCCTTAATATTGCATGCAAGTAAAATCTTGCTGAAGATAATTCAAAACCAGTCACAGCAGTATATTGATAGAGAACTTAAAGAGGTGCAAGCGGGTTTCAGAAGAGGACATGGAGTGAGGGTTATCATTGCTGATGTCAGATGGATCTTAGCTCAAAGCAAAGAAGACCAGAAAGATGTTTACTTGTGTTTTATCGACTATACAAAAACATTTGATTGTGTGGGTCATAACAAATTGTGGATTCGTTATGCTGTGCATAGGGTTGCTATGAGTCAGAAACAGCTCAATGGCACATAACAATACAACAACATCCATGTCATTAAGTTAGTTTATCTCTACTTTGAGGAGGAAGCTCTTCCTCAGTCACATTTTGAGTGCCTTCCAACCCGAGGATCCTCTTCTTCTGGCACTGTATCTGACTATGTTTCACACTATTCATAAACTTTTCCAGTAATATATAGTGTTTCACTATTATTATTAAGGTTTTCAGTGGATAATTTTTTCAGAAGTATATGGTCTCATCCTTCTTCCCAGTCTTAGTCTGGAAGCTGAGCTGAAACCTACCCACCATGGGTGACACTACTGATACTTGAAATATGGGTGCCATAGCTTCCAGCCTCACAGCAACATGCTAGCCATCACAGTATGGCAAACTGACAGATGAGTGGTTGGGTTGTTGTTGTTGTTATGTACCGTGGAGTCAGACCCAACCTTCCTTCCGAGGCGTTTGAACTGCCAGCCTTCTGGTTAGCAGTCAAGTACCTTAGGCACTATGCTACCAGAGCTTCCCAGTGGTAAGGTATTTGTGGAGAATTCATTTCCTGAAATCACCTAGAGTACATAAATTGTGGAAGGAATGAGCAGAAAATACAAGTGAGTTTTCAAACATTATCTGTATATCCACACCTTGCTTCCAGGCAAGAATGTACTGAAGTCATCAGTCATCCATTCAGCTGCTCAATTAGCATTCCTTAAGAGCTATGTTCTAAATCACCTGAGGCACATACAAAAATTTGTTCACTACTTATCAGTTTTATTTCCAAGGTCAAAGGAGCTTTTTTTTTTTTACTTTTTATAAGGCAACCTTTCAAACACAGTCTTGCCTCAAACAATCTTGCTTCCACTTTCCGGTCCCATGCCCTTTTCTGAGTCAGCTAGCCATTTTAGAATAAAAATAAAACAAACATACAAAAGAAAAAAACAGTCCTCTGCTAGAGAATAAAAGATTTCAAAGCCTAAATCACACAGAGATCATTTAGAAGTACACAGTTTAGTCATAGTCCAAATTGGCAAATTATAATGCAGAAGCCTGGTTTTCAGTTCCAACCTGTTTCATACTCAGGCTAGTCCAGCTATTTCCCTTATTTTCAATTCCTTAGGGATGCCAGATCCTGTCTGGCTGAGTCCTAGGCGCAACGCCCTAAGCTCAAGGCACAGCTTCATTCTTTGGCATAGACCTAACACCTCTAAGCTGGTGGCTTCTCCTTTCCTGGTTTCTTTGACCGGACCCTTCTGAATGCTTGTCTTAGGTACACAGCTCAGATCTGTTTCTATCAATTCTGGTCCCCTTCTGCTCTTAATTCCCATCTCATTTCCTCTTTTTCCTGTTTCTAGGCAGATTTGCTCGTTCTTTCTCTCCCAAATCTGACCATTCCCATTGTGTCCTAGTCTCATTTCATTTCTTGACGTCAGTCAACACCAGTGCTACTCAATCTTCTGTTGATAAATGGAAGGCTCTTCTCATGGTGAAACTTATCTATTTCTAAACTAGGGGGCAAAAGGGGGAATAAAGCCTAAATGTTTTCTTTTCTCCCATTTATGTCCTTTTTCTGAGGAAACTAGCACAAATTAAAGAAATATCACTATGTGCGGAATATTACTTATTTACTACACAGAAGCAAAAAAGCCAATTTTAAGGCAATGCTTCTCATAGTGTGTTTCAATGGACCACCTATATCAGAATCATTTGGAGAGAGACAAAGTGGGTGGGGGAAGGATGCTTGTTAAAATGCCAATTACTGTATTCTCCCCTGGACTGATTGAGCCAGAATCTTTAATATCGACAAGGAATCTGAGTCTTTGACAAACTCCCATTTCTCTTTTTAATGCATATTCAAGTCTAAAAACCACAGTACCAGTGTCTCTATTATCTTTTCAGTGTAATTATTCTTTATCACATGCTTCCTGAGTATGTAAAGGCCAGGTTTCTTCTATACTCACTTCAGTATGTAATGTATGTTGTTTTACGTACCAGGGATGTAGCAGAGAACAAGTTTATTTAGACAATTTAGAAAAGCTCTAAATTTATTTAGACTATTTAGTCAAATTCCTTACTCATGAATATTACATTCTGGTGGGAAAACAGATTCATGGTCATCACAACAAGAAAATAAAATGAAAAATCAATGCAGAGTCCCAGCCACTTCCTGGGAAACAAAGATTACATATACACACAGGTACATTTATACATATATATTTTCTGTGTATTTATCTATTTACATAAAATGAACTGAGAATACATAAAATTAGAAATTAACAATAATTAGAAACATTATTTTATTTTTATTTTTTATAGTCCCTGGAAGTTCTTTTAGAATGTTACTTTAAAGGCTTATGTATGGGCTATAAAAATACATTCATTCTTAATAAGATAAAAAATTTTAAATACCGAGCAGTGAGAGAGAAACTCTTAAGAGAAGAGCATAACTCTCAGCCCACCCCACTGGAAAAGCAGCACCAAGAGAAAGCATGTGAGTTGGCCCAGAGCATGCACGCAGAGTGTGCATGGACTGCATGTGTACGCATTTCTGCTGCCTAACCTTCAAGCCAAACTATTGCTATCAAATCATTTTCAGGCCTGCTTAAAATTGCTGGACCTATACTTCAGCCTTTTACTCCTAATATGTAGAGAGTTACAAATGAATGCCTTTTGGGATTTAAATAGAAATTAGGAGAGAAAAAAAAAAAGGATGAAAAGCATCTGTGAGCCAAGCTGCCAGCTTCACTCACCCTCCTTGCTCTGAACAAAGACATATTTCATTTGTGAGTGTGAATGTATGTGTGACCAACACTAAGCAGAGGGTTTTAAACTCAGCCAGCAATCCTCCAACCCACTCACTTGTGTTTCTACTTCTGAGAGCCTCTCAGGGACTGCTGAGAGCAGGTGTGAAGTTCCAGTTTATTAACAAGTCAGTGCTGCTGTGCATTTGTAGGGGCCTAATAGACTGGTTGAGCTCAATGAAAATGAGTGGTACTACACTGGGAAAACACAAAAAGTAAAAGTGCTGCCATTTTCAGTATTTAGAACAGCACCTGTTAAACGTGTACAGATAGTCCTTGACTTCCAATGAGGTTTTGTTCCCTTGTAAGGTCTTTCTGATGTCAAATGTCTCATTGTTTTTAGTTTTAATTATTATTGCCCTTTATTCTAAGTATCTTTATAAATTTGATCTATATTTGTCTTTGGGGGTTGGAAACTTACATATAAACTTAGATAGATAGATAGATAGATAGATAGAAAAAAATAGATATATTTTAATACCAAAACTCACCATCATCGAGTCAATTCCAAATCATAGCAACCCTGGACAGAGTAGAACTGCCCCAGAGTGTTTTCAAGGCTGAAAATCTTTATGGAAACAGATTGTCTCATCTTTCTCCCATGAAGTGGCTAGAGGGTTCAAAACACTGAACTTTTGGTTAGAAGCTGAATGTGTCAACCGCCACACCACTAGCACTCCTATATTGTAATACATACATACATTAAAACACACACACACATGTAAATGGACCATCATGAGTGTGGTTTGTCATAACTCGAATATGTCAGGGACTATCTACACTATATTCTAGGCATTGTGCTAAGAGATTTAGATACATCATTCCCATTAAATTGTTTAGAAGAATCAGTATAGTACAGACTTTCTTCTTAGCTAAAGAACATTGAATTATAACTGACTCTGAAGATCCAACCTGTATTAAAGAGAATCGCTAGGTTGTCTTCCTCACATATTGACTTTAATCTCTTTCTTCCCTTTGCCAACAGGGAAATTTGGGCCATACCCATCTGCTGAATACAGTGTGACCCATGAGGTTTGATTATCCATGAAGAGATTTCAAAAGACTACAATCTTCCATGGTAGGTGTGATGTTAACATTTATTTTCACTAGTAGCATAGTGCCTAAGGCACTTGACTGCTAATCAGAAGGCTGGTGGTTCAAACCCACCAGCCACTTCTTGGAAGGAAGATGAGGCAACCTACTTCCTTAGTGATACTGCCTCGGAAACCCAAGGAAGGGTCGCTATGAGTCGGGTCCAACTCAACGGCACATAACAACAAGAACAACAGACTTTGAAAGGGCACCAAAAGGAATGAAATAGAAACATAAAATGTTAGTTGTAGTAGAACTTTAAGGAACTATTTAGCCTAGACTCCTGATGTTTAATTAAAAACAAAAAATGAGGACCACAGACATGGTCTGATTTTGTGTGTCTTTTACATTCCCTTTTGCATGCAGGCTTTTGCTCCAGCCATCTGGTTTTCAGAACATGGTTCTCAAGCCAGATAGAGCTCATCTGATGTTTTTTGTCCTTTCTAGAACTTTTTGCCTAAAGTAAGGCAAGAGAAGCCTGCAACCTTTTTGAAACTGAGAGCCATCAGGAATCCCACCTGTTCAGAACAAATAATTATAATTATGGCTATCTGGAATGGATTTTATAACTTTGAAGTGTTAAACTTTGGTTTCACAAGCATTGCATTATGACACTGGGAACTGATGAAAAATTACTGACACAAAGAAAAGACATATAAATGATGACTCCCTTGTTAGCCTGACTCATGTTTGTGTCACTTCCATATGACATCAGAAATGAAACTTCTCTATTCACCATTGTTAATGTGGTGGGAGCAGGCTACTCATACATGGATTTCTGACCATTTAGCTCTCTATTGAAACATTTATAAAATCACCTCTTATCTCCTTCCCCCAATATTTTTCAAAACCAGGGAAGTGGTTCAGGCATACACACACAGAGGAAAGCCACAGAAGCCAGCCAGCCTCCATAAGGAGAAATTATAGAAATCAGTCTAAGAAGACTGGGAGGAAATGTGACCTATCTTCAAATATTTCAAAATCCCCTAATTGAAGGGTAACTAAGACTTGCTCTTTTGTTCTCAAGTAATGATAATGTTAAGAGTTCCCTTTGCCAATTATTATTCAGTACCCACCAGTATTAGGCATCATGCAAGGGCTTATCTCTGATTCATATATCAACCCCAAAGATAAGATAAGATCATCCCATTTTATAGGTGGAAAAACAAATAAATAAATGTACAGAGTAGTTAAGCAGCTTATCCAATGTCACTCTTAATAACTGACAGGAATTCTAATCCAAGTCTCTCTCCACCTCAGTAAATGACATTTTCATCCTTTCAGTTGCTCAGACCAAGATCTGAGGACATCTTTGACTCATCTTTTTCTCTCACATGCCACATCTAATCCTTCAGCAGCTTATGTCTTCTCAGTCTCCACATATATTCAGAACCTGGATACTTCTCACCACATCTGCTGTAGTCAGTGCTCTAAACCACCAGCACATTTCACCCATATAATGTAAGAGCTTCCTAACTGCCCTCTCAGTTTGTGCCTATGACCTTTGGTGGTCTACTTGTAACACAGCCGTTGCAGTGGTCCTTTTAAAAGGTTAAGGTAGAACATGCCACTCCGCTGCTCAAAACTATCCAATGCTCACTAGAATAAAAGCTAAAACCATTACTGCAAATGCCTGTACGATCTGGCTCTTGTTATTTCCCGCCTGTTCAATATTCTTAGAATTGTCTGAATAATGTAAATGGTTAACATGCTCAAGGACTAACCCCAAGATTGATAGTTTGAGTCCACTCAGAGGGGCCTTTAAAGAAAGCCTGGCTGTCTACTTTCAAAATAACAGCCGTTGAAAACCCCATGGAGCACAAATTTACTCTGACACACAGGGTTGTCATGAGTCAAAGCTGACTCCATGGCAACTGGTTTTTATTTTTTATTTTTTGTTTGCTATCCCTAAAGTAGGAGCTCTGGTAGCATAGTGCCTAAGGCACTTGACTGCTAACCAGAAGGCTGGAGGTTCAAACCCACCAGCCACTCCTCGGAAGGAAGGTTGGGCAATCCTACTTCCGTAGTGATACTGCCTCAGAAACCCAAGGAGGGGTCGCTATGAGTCGGGGCTGACTCAACGGCAAACAACAACAACAACATCCCTAAAATATGCTGCTTCAGGCATTTTACACCCTCCTTTTTTACCCCCAGCGCGTACCCTCTGGGACTTTCCTCATATATCCATCAGATTAGCTCACTTCTATTCTCATCTCTACCTCCTCTAGGTGGTCACACCAAATCACCATCTCATTGAGAGTTTCCCAGCCACCCCATTTTAAATTAGAATCTCCCTAATCAATTTATTTCCTCCCCCCCATTTTTTTTTTTTTTTTTGTCCTTCAACTGTCTTTTCCTATTGCAATAGTGTAATATAAGCTCTATGAGGGCAATTTTTTGTTTGTTTGTTTGCTTGTTTATTGCTCTCTTCCTGGCATCTTTAACAGTGTTAGTACATAGTAGACATTCCATCATATTTGTTGAATAGATGACTATGTCCTAAGCCTGTGGGCTTCTACTGATCCAGACTGGCTTGAAAAGATACATCTAACTAGGGCCCTCAACATCAAGGGAACACAGAGTAACAAAGCCAAAAAGTACCTCAGGATCATCTAACTCTCCCAGAAGGACCAATGAGAAAACTTTAAAGGAGTTACAATGATTTTCTTACAGTGACTTCAAAAATCTAACAGAGCTGTGTGAAGTCTAAATAGACTGCTTGAGAACAGTAATGAGGGGAGAGGTGTTGAGTTCCTAAACTTGAAAGATGGTCCCAAGCCTGGAATTCTGTGATTCTCAGGCCTGTTCCAGCTTGTGCTGGGCTCATTTCCTAGAGCTATGATATCTCCCTCCAACTGGATACGCTGAGCTATGCCCTAGAAGATGTAAGGAATACATCATCTTTTTATAAGGGTCAGTAAGAATCATCACCTGGCATCAGATTAAAGGTTGGAGAATGAGTGATAATATCCTATTGTGCCCTGGTCATAAGAGAATAGAGAATCAGGATCCAAACTGAGTCTTTTAAAAGAGTCATAAACAAGGCACTCAGGGCAGTGAGGATGCATTTTGTGTAAGGCATGACTCTATCTCCTTGGCTCTCCAGTAGGATGAGCCAAGTGAATCTTGTTGTTGTTGTTAGGTGCCATCGAGTTGGCTCTGACTCACAGCACCCCTACCTACAACAGAATGAAACACTGCCCAGTCTGTGCCATCCTCACAATCTTTGCATATATAAGCCCATCATTGCAGCCACTGTGACAATCCATAGGACACATTTAAAGAGCCTATATAATCCCAATCAGAATCTGGAAGATTTTATGATTGATAATTCCTCCCCATATCTTACACCTTGCAAATTATCTCAAATTTCCCATCCATATATAATATAATCAGGTAAATGATATTTTCACTTATAATATATCGTTTTTTCACCCAAGGATTAGAAAAAAAATAAAATGTTTTCTTTTTTCAATGAAGGAACAAGAGAATTTATAGTCACAACCTTTGCCCAAGGAACCCTGTACAACTCCAATTCCCAATTAAACGTTCTCATTTTTAACGATCATGTCTACGTAAATTTAAAGATCTTTGCCAGTGCAGAGAATATTAATGCAATTGCCCTCTGGTCCTGAAACAGAAATAAAATTCTTAAAATTATATTTTATCCCACAATAAAGAAGTTTCCTTTTGAAATTGACATAACTCATAGTTCAAAATTTCCACTGAAAACCTGCATTGGTTGTGAGATACAACTAACTGATTTGAAAGGTTTAACAGTGATGACATTTGTATTTTTAAATAAACGTGAGGAAAATTGTTCTTAAAACAACTGTAGAGTTCTTGGAATTACCAATTTAATAGCAGTTTATGGTACACAAAGAATCCACAAAAGCTCAAAGTGTCTCTTTTTTCTTTTTTCCTTATCTTCAAACCAAAGATAAATTATCTGAAAAGCAGATATGAACCTTGGATGAAAAATAAGTATACAAAGGAAACCAAATTTAGCAAGGAGCTACATGAATCACTGAATGATTATTATGAAATTATGTAACATCATAATCTCTTTGCTATAAATAAACAAGCATTAAAATATTAATGAAACAAACATTCAAAAGGCCTATATAACTGGCAATAAGCTGAGACATGGATCCTCTGCTGTCTTATTGTTCGCATGTGGTAAAGGTTAAATCAAAGACCCTACCTTCAAGGACAGGAACATGCGTCCTTCTTTGTTACACCCAAATGCATTAAAGAGTTGTGATCTATAAATAAGACAATTGGTGGAAAATAGAGAGCATACATGATTGTTTACGAGAGATATTCCTTGATGATACATAATAAGTAAATGTTTCTGGGAGAAGAAATGATGTTGTCTATACTATTCTTTTGCAAGAAGCTTTCCTTAACTGACAAACCTTATGTGTCCAGAAAGTTCAACCTAGAAAATTCTCCGGATGTTACTTTTGCACGTATTCCCAGAAAACTAATAACCCATTCCAAAACTAAAAAATGTACATGAGAATATTAGCAGAGTTGAAAGATGTCAGCATGGCTTGGATTCAAAATTAATACAGCAGAAGGAGCGCAGGGGCAAAGATGTTAACCAAGGTGCCTCTGATCAAAGCCTGTGCCATTTGCAATTGAAAGCTCACCCACTCCAAAATTCTTTGTGGATTCCAGGGGGGATTCCTTGGTTTTCTAGCAAGGTGGGAAGAGAGGGGGAGGATTCTTTTTGTACATCAACAAATCTACCATGGTAACTTTCTTCCAACAATTACAGCACAGAATTGAAAAACATTTCATGTCCTTCTAGTTGAGACTTGTACAAAAGGAAGCAGTCAACAACATCCAAAGGAGATGAATCTAAAATATCTACTAGAATTTCAACTTCAATTTGAGTGGTCAAAGCCTATGATTGTCACTATCACCAGTGGCCTTACCAATAATTTAATACTTTTATTTTGACCTGAGGTAACAGGAAATGGTTTCTAATTCTGCAGTGCTGGTTTGTTTTGACTCTTTTATCAAATAAACTTTGGGAGATAGAAAATAAATACTGAAGATTTCCATGTAAACTATCCCCCTTATATTTACATTTACCTGCCTTGCTACATTCTTCTAATGACTTTAGTCTGTTTTTCCTCTGCGAGCTCAGCATGGTTATAAATACAATAAAGAGCAGTCTTTCTTTCACCATACCTATTCCAAAAATAGGCTCAAACCAAACACATTCCGAACATTACATCCCTCTGAAACCTTTTTCTTCACCCTCACATATTTTTTCAGTATTAATAAAAGTTAGTGCCATCCTCCCCTAATCTGGATAGGCTTTATTAAGCCATTGTAAAAGGCCTGCCTCACAGAGCAAATTATACATGTTTTCTCTCTTGTCAGTACCTCTCTGGTTTGGTGAATCTTCCTTGAGTGCTTAAACCAGAACATTTGAGACCTTGTGTTTTCTTGGCAGCACGGGTCACCTATTTCCTGTCATATTGAGTTGTCCTATTGTTCTTCAGCTCATTTCTTTTTGACAGCTCACTCCTGTTGTGTAAATACATGTTTAGAATCCTAGTTGTAAGCAACTGAACCACACTTAATCTGTGAAGATCAACATGTCCTTAATGATACTTATACAGAGAAAGCTAAAATAACTCATTAGTCAATATTTAAAATATTTATAAAGCCAATTACATACTTTGAAAATTGATAAATTGTTGTCAAGATTGAGCTTTCTAGTTGAAAATACATTGTCAAGGTAACCAAATAGACTTAGTTGTCAGTAAGAGTTGTACCTTTTAAACCACCGTCCGTTAATATATGTGGAATGCTAAGATTAGTAAATTATCACATTGTCAGCCTTACTGAAATTATTGATTTAGGCAAGGATTAACAAGTGGTATTTAAACCATACAGTAAAAATGTATGCTGGAAGTAGACCTTTGTATGGTGCAAAGATAGCACCACATAGATTACTTTCTGGGACCAAGGAGAAAATGCCACATCATAGTGGACAATTGGATAGTTATTAACATATACAGGAATTAGTCCTACTAATGCAATGGTGGGAAACCTATGTAGTATGTGTCTCCTAAATACTGAGTTTGGACTATACAACATCAACTAGTATATACTCTTAACATATATTTACCATGAATCTAATCAAGCCCTTCCTTAAGAACACAAAACAATTTCAGAAACACGGAATATTCCACAGGATAAATAGCCTTTTCTTTTTGGCCACTCAGTGTCATGAAATAAAGTACTAAAACTTGAAAAACGAAACTAAATAATAAAGCTTAAATAGCAACATCCAAAGACAACATGTTGTCCTGGATGAGATCCTGGATTGACACAATAGCTGCAACAACGGGTTCAAACACACCAATGATCCTGAAGATGATGGTAGCCATGAGTTGAAGCCGACTCAATGGCAACTAACAAACCAATAGAAATGACATTTTTGAGAAAATTTAAGGAAATTTGAAAATAATATGAGCATTAACCCCTTCCCCCCAAAAAAAACATTGTAATTGGGTCAGTTTTGACTATGGCAACCCTATAGGGCAGAGTAGAACTGTCGCATATGGTTTCAAAGACTGTAATCTTTACAGAAAAAGACTGTCACATCATTCTCCCATGGAGCAACTGGTGGGTTCTAACTGCCTACTTTTCAGTTAGTAGCCGAGTGTTTTAATCACTGTGCCAACAGGGCTCTGGGTATGAGTGGTAGAGGATATAAATTATTGTTCATTTTGTTAAGTACAGTATTATTTAGGTATGTTCTGTTTTTTTTATTTTTTTTTTTTACAGATACACACTGAAGCACTTAGGAGGCAGAATGCCATGATGTGCAAAATTTTCTTTAAAATATATCAGCATAGTAGAAAATGAATTGAAAGAAGAAAAATAAAAATAAAACACATTCTTCAGACTATGTAACAAAAGCAGCAGATGACATTTTGATATGAAATGAGATAGCTCTGGCCTATGGCTCCCACCAAAATTTTTTGTCTGGTGGTGTACTGCCTAAGGCATTTGACTGCTAACCAGAAGGCTGGTGGTTCAAACCAGCCAGCCACTCCTCAGAAGGAAGGGTGGGCAATCTACTTCTGTAGTGACACCACTTCAGAAACCTAAGGAGGGGTCTCTATGAGTTGGGTTTGACTTGACAGCAGTGTGTGTGTGTATATATACTATTGTGTTGGTTAATTTCATGTGTCAAATTGGCTAGGCTATGGACTAGTTGCTGTTCCACAATGTAACCTAATGGCATAATGCAATCAGTCATTTGTTGAAAAGAGAGTTTCATTAGGGTGTGTTCTGCCTTCAGACTATAAATAGATATTTTGACAGAACTTACTCTTTCTCTTTCCACTGTGCACTCTTCCTGTGGCCTGGCCTATGATCTCGTGGTGAAAACCTACAGAAGTCTCCAGCCTTCCACTTGACCTATAGATTTTGGACTTGCCAGCCTCCACAATCACATGATCTAATCCCTTGAGCTAAGTCTTTTTCTCTCTCTAATATATAATATATAAATATATGTAAATGTATGTGTATATGTATATCACTGGCTCTGTTTCTCTAAAGAACCCTGGCTAAGACAACTGTGAATATTGCCATAAAAAAGAACTAAATTATTTTCATAAATTGAACATTTAGTCCAATTCTTAACTCACTATTTTTCAGAAAGAGTGTAGGAGAGCACTCCAGTATAAAAATATTATTTTCATATTCTTCCTTGTTGTGTTTTAAGAGAAAAAAAAAAAACACCTCACTACTGTCATTAAGGAGCTCTGAGCTCTGGTAGCACAGTGCCTAAGGCACTTGACTGCTAACCAGGAGGCTGGCGGTTCAAACCCACCAGCCACTCCTCGGAAGGAAGGTTGGGCAATCCTACTTCCGTAGTGATAACTGCCTCAGAAACCCAAGGAGGGGTCGCTAGGAGTCGGGGCTGACTTGATGGCAAATTACAACAACAACAACAACTGTCATTAAGATAGTGGCTCTCAAAGTGTAATCTCCAGGAAAATAGCACCAGCATCACCTAGGAACTTACTAGAACTGCAAATTACAGGCTTTGACTCCAGGTCAACTGAATCAGAAAATCTGGGGATGGGGCCCAACGATCTGTGTTTTTCACGCCTTCCAGGTGATGTTGATGCAAGGGAGGTTTGAGACTCTTTCTTCTAAGAGCTCCCACTTCCCCCTATGTAATCGCTTTTTACTGCTAAAAAGACCAGCATATTAGAGATGAAATAAAAACACAGATTTATAGAACTAATGTATATTTTTCACTCTTCTCTATTAATACTTTCCATCATTCATCTGTCAGTTTGTTGTACTGTGGTGGCTTATGTGTTGCTGTGATCCTGGAAGTTATACCACCAGTATTTCAAAAAACCAGCAGGGTCATCTATGGTGGAGAGCTTTCAATAGATCTTCCAGACTAAGACAGATTTGGAAGAAGGATCTGGCTATTTAAAAAAAAAATGGCCAGTGAAAACCTTATGAGTAGTAATAGAATATTGTCTGATTTATTCCCAATAGATGAGCCTGTAAGGTTGGAAAATGCTTAAAATATGACTGAAGAGTTTCCCCCTCAAAGTAGAGTTGACCTTAATGACAGTGATTGAGTAAAACTTTTGGGACCTTCATTTGCTGATATATCATGATTCAAAATGAAAAGAAACAGCTGAAATTATCCATTAAATATTGGAACATGGAATGTATGAAGTATGAATCTAGGAGAATTTGAAGATGTCAAAAATGAAATGGAACATATAGCAATTGATATGCTAAGTATTATTGAGCTGAAATGGACTGGTATTGGCCACATGGAATCAGACAGTCATATAGTTTACTATACCAGGAATAACAAATTGAAGTGGAATAGCATCGTATTAATCATCACAAGAACATTTCAATACTTATTCTGACATACAATTCTGAAGTATTTTGTTGGTGATAGAATAATATCCATATGCCTGGAAGAAAGACCAGGTAATATGCTATTTTTCAAATTTATACACCAGCCACTAAAGCCAAAGATGAAGAAAATAAATATTTTTACCGATTTGTGCAGTCTAAAGAAGCTCTGGAGATACAGTGGGAAAAGTAGTGGGCTGCCAATCAAATGGTCGGTAATTTGAATCAAACAGTCTCTCCTTAGGAGAAAGATGATTCAGTCTACTTCCATAAAGATATACAGCCTTATAAACTCCATGGAGCAGCTCTACTCTGTCTTATAGGGTCACTGTGAGTCAGGATTGACTTGATAATAGTAGGTTTGGTTTTGATTTGAGTGCAATCTGAACTGATCAAATATGAAATCAGGATGGACTGACAATTTGACAATTACTGGTGATTGCATGTGAAAGTTGGAAATACAGAAGAGTCAACAGTTGGAAAATATGGCCTTGGTGATAGAAAGGATATCAACGACCACATAATAGAATTTTGCAACTAATAACCTATTCACTGGAAATATCTTTTTTTCAACAACATAAACTATGACTGTACATGTGGACCTTGCTGGATGGAACACACAGGAATTAAATCAACTACAACAGAGGACAGAGATGATGGAGATGCTCAATATCATCAGTAAGAATAAGGCCAAGGGCCTGCTATACGACATATACTACCAATTGCTCCTGTGCAGGTTCAAACTGAAGCTAAAGAAAATTAAAACAATTCCACAAGAACGAAAGCATAACCTTAAGTATATCCCACCTGAATTTAGAAACCATCTCAAGAACAGGTTTGACTTATTGAATACTAATGGCCAATGACCAGACAAGTTGTGGGATGACAGCAGATATCAAATATGAAAAAAGCAAAATGTCACTAACAAGACAGGAAAGAAAGAACAGATCAAAATGAGGAGCGAAGGAGACTCTGAAACTTGTTCTTGAAAGTAGAGTAGCTAAAGCAAATGGCAGAAATAATAAAGTAAAAGACCTCACCAGAAGATTTCCAAGTACGTATCAAGAAGAAAAACTGAAGTATTACAATGAAATGTGCAAACACCTGAAGTTAGAAAGCCAAAAGCGCAGAACATACCTAGCATTTCTCAAGCCAAAAGACTTGAGGAAAAAATTCAAGACCCATGTTGCAATATTAAAAGATTCTATGGTCAAAATATTAAATAATGCAGGAAGCATTATAAGAAGATGTGAAAAATACAAAGTCACTGTTCCAAAAAGAATTAATCAAAGTTCAACCATTTCAGGAGGTAGAGTATATATAAGAATCGATGGTATTGAAGTCCAAGTTGCACTGAAGACATTGGAAGAAAAAACAAAACAAAACAAACAAACAAAAAAAAAAAAAAACAAGGCTCCAGGAATTCAAGAAACACCAAGTGAGATGGTTCCACAAATGGATACAATATTGAAAATGCTCAATATTCTATGCCAAGAAATTTGGAACACAGCTTCCTGGGAGACTAACTAGAAGAGATCCATTTCAAAAAGTTAGTGATGAAGAAATTATCAAACAATACCATTAATATCACACATAAGTAAAATTTTGCTGAAGATAATTTAAAAATTGTTGCAGGAATATATTGACAGGTAACTGATAGAAATTAAAGCTAGATTCAGAAGGGGACATAGAACAAGGATAATGCTGATGTCAGATGGATCTTGGCTTAAAGCAGAGAATAACAGAAGGATGTTTACCTGTGTTTTATTGACTACCCAAATGCATTTACCTCTGTGGATCATAATAAATTATGGATAAGATTAAGAAGAATGGGATTTCCTGAACTGTGCTCATGCAGAAGCTGTACATATACCAACAGACAGTTAGAATAGAGTAAGGGGATACTGTTTAAAATTGGGAAAAGTGCATGTCAGTTATGTATCCTTACACAATACTTATTCAATCTGTATGCTAAGCAAATAATTTCGAACATGAATTATATGAAGAACAGTGCATCAGGATTTGAGAGATTCTTATTAAATACTTTGTGATACCAAATGACACAACCTTGGTTCCTGCAAATGAAGAGGACTTGAAGCACTTACTGATGAAGATTACAACCTTCAGTCTTCAATATACACTACAATTCAACATATAGAAAACAAAAACCCTCACAACTGGGCCAGTGGGCAACATCATGATTATTGGAGAAAATATCGAAGTTGTAAAGAATTCATTTTACATGGATCGGCAATCAATGCTCATGGAAGCAGCAGTCAAAAAATCAAATGATATTGAGCACTGGACTAATCTGTTGCAAAAGACCTCATTGAAGTCTTAAAAAGCCAAGTTGTCACTTTGGGGAATAAGATACTGAAGTATAGTAAATTAACTGGTATGGCTTTTCTAGTCGTAAGTCTTTGTAGACTCTGTGGTGGAATTTGTTGTGAGCAACTGAGGAGCTCCTGATTGTAAAAGTTATCCACCTGGGGTATTTCTGTTGGGAGTGGCACAAAGCATTGTTCTGGGAAGTTCACTATCTCTCAGGTGCTTAGAATTATGATGTTATGATTGGCTAGTTTGGCCACTCTGCCAGGCTCAAAAGGAGGCCCCCTAGAGGCAGAAGTCTCTCTCTGACTGCTGGCTGATAAGGACGTTTTCCTGAGAGAAATGTGCTCCTGAGAAACACATGCTCCTGACAGACATGTGCTGCTGGGAAAAAGATGCAAGAGGCACGCATGCTGAGAGAGACACTGAGAGACACATGCTGCTGGGAGAGAGACTATGAGAGACTGTTGGGTGAGAGACAGCAGGCTGAGAGACAGCGGGCTGAGAGACTGAGCATTTTTCCTGAACATGAATTGTAGCCTGGTGCTTTCCTAATGAATCCCATAATCTGTGAGTTATGTGTGGCCACTGCAGTGAATTATCAAACCCAGCAGAAAGGTGGTGAGTGCTGCAGGAGGAACAGAACAGTTGGTGTCAGGGTTGGTGAAAGGGCTGGAGGGAGGCAGCATGTCTGGCCTCGCAGGAATAGGCCTTGGGCTACTGATGGTGATTCTGTCTTCCTCTTGTAGGGTTAGAGAAAGTCAGAAGATGTAGCCTCCTTGCCCCTTTAGCAGGTACACTTAACCCAAGCCATGTTTTTTCAAACTCTGATACACATACGAAAGCTGGACAATAACTAAAGACAGAAGAGAAATTGATACATTTGAATTATAGTGTTGGCAAAGAATATTGAATATGTCATGGTCTGCCAGAAAAATGAAAAAATCTGTCTTAAAAGAATGTTCCTTAGAAGTGAGGATGGTGAGACTTTGTCTCACATACTTTGGACATGTTATCAGGAGGGACCTATCGAAAGAGAAGAACATTATGCTTGGTAAAGCAGAGGGTCAGTGAAAAATAAAATACTCATCAAAATGGATTGACTCAGTGGCTACAACAATGGGCTCTAACATGGCAACAATTGTGCAGGACTTGTCAATGTTTCATTCTGCTGTGCATAGAGTCACTATGGATCGGAACTAACACAACAATGACTAACAACAACAACAACATAAAGCCAAAACATTAATTTATTATTTATCTAGGACATGAGAAAGTGAGAAGTATATTAGATTTTTAATTATTTCAACAACACACAATTTCAGAGTGATATTGAACATGATGAATATATTGCCTATGTTGTTGTTGTTATGTGCGGGTCTGGCCCGATTCATAGTGACCCCTCCTTGGGTTTCCGAGGCAGTATCACTACAGAAGTAGATTGCCCCATCTTCCTTCCAAGGAGTGGCTGGTGAGTTTGAACCACCAGCCTTCTTTTTTGCAGTCAAGAGCTTTAGGCACTATACTACCAGAGCTCCCATGTTGCCTATAGTCATTATTATGTTTTCCTATAGTCTAGGAAAGCCAATTACTGCAAGATAAAATAGGACCTATTTTATGGGCTAGACTTTGTGATGCAAAGTATCAAATACAATAGGAATTAATCTTTTTTTTTTTTTATTGTGATTTGGATGAAAGTTTACAGACCAAATTCACTTTCTATACAGCTGTTCACATACACCTTGTCTGATGACATTGACAATGCAACACCTTCCCTCCCACCTCTTCCTGATAGTTACCTCTTCCCTGTGCCCATCCCTCCATGCACTCCTGCCCCCTGAACTGTCACCCCGTGCATAAACAACCCTTCTTTCTCCCATGATTGTTCTCACCAAGGGATGTATCTACCTCAGGTACATGTTCAACTCATGCCTGTCTTTTTATTTGGCTGGAAGCCACAAGTGTGGGTTCAATTCCAGACCTGAAGGGCAGCTAGGGACCATAGGAATTACTCTTGCTCTCAAAAATTTCACATAATTCTAATAAATGGAAACTTCTAACATACCTATTTGAAGACAGTGGTGATTCAATGGTAGTATTCGCACCTTCTATGTGGTAGATCCAAACCCACTGCCACTGAGTCTATTCTGACCCATAGTAACCTGTAGGACAGGTTAGAACAGCTCAAAAATGTTTCCAGGGCTATATATCTCTATAGAGGCAGATTGCCACATCTTTCTCTCACAGAGCAGCTGGTGGGTTCAAACTACCAAAACTTTGGTTAGCAGCTGAGTGCCTTAACCACCATGCCACAGGAAAACATTCAACTAAGTGGATCTTAACAAATTATGGATAACATTGAGAAAACGGGAATTCTAGAACACTTAATTGCAGTCATGAGAAACCTGTACATAGACCAGGAAGCTGTAATTTGAACAGAACAAGAGGATACTGCATGGCTTAAAATCAGCAAGGGAGTTTGTCAGGGGTGTATCCTTTCACCGTAGTTATTCAATCTGTATGCTGAGCAAATAATCTAAGAAGATGGACTATGTGAAGAATAACACTGTATCAGAATTTGAGGAAGATTCATTAACAACCTGCAATATGCAGATGACACAACTTTGCTTGCTGAATGTGTGGATGACTTGAAGCACTTACTGATGAAGATCAAAGACTACAGTCTGGAATATGGATTACACCTCAACACAAAGAAAATTAAAATCCTCACAACTGGGCAAATTAGCAGTTTCATGATTAATGGAGAAAATATTGAAGTTGTCAAAGATTTCATATTACTTAGTTCCATAATCAATACCAATGGAAGCAGGAGTCAAGAAATCAGATGACGTTTTGCACTGGGCAAATCTGCTGCAAAAGATCTCTTTAAAGTGCTTAAGGGCAAAGACATCTCTTTGAAGACTAAGGTACACCTAACAATACCTAATATGTATGTGAAAGCTGGACAATGAACAAGGAAGACCTAAGAATAGTTGATGTTTTTGAGTTGTGGTATTGGGGAAGAATACTGAAAGTACCATGGGCTTTCAGAAGAACTAAAAAAACTGTCCTGGAGCAAGTGCAGCCTGAATGCTCCTTGGAAATGAGAATGGCCAGACTTCATATTACCTACTTTGATCATGTTGTCAGATGGGACCATTCTCTGGAGAAGGATATCATGCTGGATAAAGTGGAGAGTCATTGAATAAAGGGAAGGCCCTCAACAAGATGGATTGATACAGTGGGTCCAGTGATGGCTCAGGTACAGCAAGGATTGTGAGGCTGGCACAGGATCAGGCAATGTGTCATTCTCTTGTACATAGGGCTGCACTATGAGTCTGAGCCAACTTGACAGCCCCTAACAACAAAAATGTGAGATACCCTGGTTCCATTCCCAGACAATGCACCTCAAACTTAGCCACTACTCATCTGTCAGAGCAAGCAGCAGAAGGATCCAGGTAAGGTAAGGGGTGGAACATAGGCCCTAACCCCCAAGTGGCAGGAAAAGTAAAGGGGAAAGGAAAGGAAAGCCAGGGCATGCAATACAGAGTGAGTATCTGGCAGGGATCTGGGTAATAAGAGGGTGGAGAGGTTTCAAACAGCTAAGGGAGTCAAACTTGTCTGTTGGTTTGTTGTACTGTAGAGGCATGTTGCAGTGAGGCTTGAGGCTGTGCCACCAGTGTTTCAAATGCCAGCAGGGTTGCACATGGTGCACAGGTTTTGTATGGCTTGCAGACTGAGACAGACTAGGAAGAAGTAAGAGGCCATCCACTTCTCAAAGAATTGGCCAGGGAAAACCTTATGAACAGCAGAGAAAAACTGTCTGTTACAATACTAGGCAACTATACAAAAAGCCAGGAAATACAGTGTAGCAGGATGAGCCACTTAAGTCAGAAGGCTTTCAAAATACGACTGGGAAAGGGCGATATCATCAGAGTAGAACCAACCTTACTGTTATGAATAAAGTAAATATTTGGAGACCTCCATTTGCTGATGTGACACCACTCAAACTAAGGAGAAATAGCTGCAAACATCCATTAATAATCGGAACATGGAATGTACAAAGTATGAATCTAGGAAAATTGGAAGTTGGCAAAAATGAAATGGAATGTGTAAAGATTAATATCCTAGACATTAGTAAGCTGAAATGGACTGGTTTTAGACATTTTAAATCAGATAACAATATGGTCTACTATGCCAGTAATGAAAATTTGAAGAGGAATGGTGTGGCATTCATCATCACAAAAGATATTTTAAGATCTGTCCTGAATGTACAATGCTGTCAGTGACAGGATAATATCCATATGTCTACAAGGAAGACCAATTAATATGACTACTATTCAAATTTGTGCACCAACCACCAAAGCCAAAGATGAGGAAATTGAAGATTTTTATCAACTTCTGAAGTCTGAAATTGACTGAAAGTGAAATCAAGATGTGTTAATTATCACTGCTGACTGGAATGCAAGAGTTGAAAACAAAGAAGAGTCACTGGTAGTTGGAAAATTTGGCCTTGGTGACAGAAATAATGCTGGAGATCACATGCTAGAATTTTACAAGACCAATGACTTATTCTTGCAAATAAGCTTGCAAATATCTTTTTTCAACAACACAAACAGCAGCTATACACATGGACTTCACCAGAAGGAGTACACAGGAATCAGATTGACTACATCTGTGGCAAGAGGTGGTGAAGTTCAATATCTTCAGCCAGGACCAGACCAGGAGCTGATTGTGGAACAGACCATCAACTGCTCATATGCAAATTCAACATGAAGTTAAAGACAATTAAAGTCCATGAGAGCCAAACTATGACCTTGGACTTATACCTACTGAATTTAGACACCAGTTAAAGAACAGATTTGATGCATTGAACACCAGTGATTGAAAACCAGAAGAATTGTAGGATGACATCATGAACATCATACATGAAGAAAGCAAGAGGTCCTTAAAAAGATGAAAGAAAAAGAAAAAACCAAAATAGATGACAGAAGAGATTCTGAAGCTTGCCCTTGAGTGGAGAGTAGCCAAAGCAAATGGAAGAAATGAGAAGATAAAAGAGCTGAACAGAGAGGCGGGGCAAGATGGCGGACTAGGCAGAAGGATTGCACAGACCCTCTTCAACAAAGAAAAGGGAAACCAATTAACACAG
>NW_006921995.1:1943658-1946245 GCF_000298275.1 Orycteropus afer afer | reverse complement strand
AAAGATGTTTACTTGTGTTTTATTGACTATGCAAAAGCATTTGATTGTGTGGATCATAACAAATTGTGGATAACATTGAGAAGAATGGGAATTCCAGAGCATTTAATTGTACTCATGAGGAACCTGTACATAGACCAGGAGGCTGTCATTTGAACAGAACAAGGGGACACTGTAAGGTTTAAAATCAAGAAGGGAGTATGTCAGGGTTGTATCATTTCACCATACTTATTCAATCTATATGCTGAACAAATAATCCAAAAAGCTGGGCTATATGAAAAAGAATGTGACATCAAAATTGGAGGAAGACCTGAATAACAAAAAGACAAATAATCCAATTAAAAAATGGGGAGAAGACATGAATAAACATTTCACCAAGGAGGATATTCAGGTGGCCAATAAACATATGCAGAAATGCTCATGATCATTAGCCATTAGAGAGATGCAAATCAAAACAACAATGAGATACCATCTTGCCCCAGCACTAGTAGCAAAGTTCAACAAGACAGAAAATAACAAATGTTGGGGAGGAGGTGGAGAGATTGGGACCCTCATACACTGCTCGTGGGACTGTAAAATGTTACAACCACTACGGAAAGCAGTATGGTGATTCCTTAAAAAGTTGGAGCTAGAAAATACCATTTGACCCAACCATTCCATTATTAGGTATATATCCTATAGAAGTGAAAGCTAGGACAAGAACAGACATATGCACATCCATGTTCATCACAGCACTATTTACAATAGCCAAAATGTGGAAACAACGTAGGTGTCCATCAATTGAGGAATGGATAACCAAACTACGGTACATACACACAATGGAATAATATGCAACCTTAAAGAATAAGGTAGAATCTGCAAAACACCACATAATGAGGATGAACTTGGAGGACATTATACTGAGTGAAATAAGTCAATCACAGAAGGACAGATATTGTATTAGTCTGTTATTGTAAAAGTCAAGGAAGGTTTAACTATGGAAGGAAATTTTCTTTGTTGGTTACCAGGGGTGGGAGGGTAGGGTAGGGAAAACTATTAGGTAGGTGGAGATAAGTATTGATTTGGGTGAAGAGAAGGGCAATGTACCAAATGTTAGTTATCAACATGGTGGCACTGAACATAGAGAGGTTCATGAGAGGAACAGACAACAAAGCTGAACCCTTTTGTACATACAGTACTGTGGTGTCAGTGAAGGCAAACATGGGTATACAGGTGAATAGATGGGTGGACAGGCTGAACTATTTATTAGGTATGTAGTGGGGAGTCTACCCAAGATCATGTATAGGGTTAGCAGACAATGGTCCTATAAGTGTATTTATATGATCTGTAAGAGTTTCCAGGTGTATAGTAGAGCTGACAAGGGACAAGGTTGTAGTCACTTCTTGGTCACAACCTGCTGCCCAGAAGGACCAAGTAGTTGAACTGGTGGACTCAGGACCATAGTCACAGGTGCCATCAAGCTCAATTGGTATAACATACTACACAAAACATTGTTCCACCTCCTACTCCGGCAAGTAGCGACTGGGATCTTAAAAGCTTGCAAGCAGCCATCTAGAGGCAATGATAGGTCTCTACTCATCCAGAGAAAAGAAGAATGAAGAAAACCAAAGATTCATGGAAACATTAGTCCTGGCTACTGGTACACCATGTGATCTGAGCCTATATGAGTATGAGACCAGAAGAACTAGATGGTACCCAGCTATCACTGTCAACCACTCCGAGGGGGATCTATGTAGGAGATCCTGGATAGAGGGGGAGAACAATGTGGAGCAAAACTAAAAATATTTTTGGGAAAAAAGAAAAAAACAGGGGTGGACCAGGTTTGCTGATCTGATAGAGATTACTAGAACCACTGAGACTGTGGCCCCTAGCTGACCTCAGGCCTGTAATTGAACCCACACCTGTGGCTTCCAGCCAAGCAAAAGATAGGCATACGGGTTGAACATTTACCTGAGGTAGATACGCTTCTTTGAGAGAACAATCATGGGAGAAAGAAGGGCTGTTTATGCACAGGGAGACAGCTCAGGGAGCAGGAGTGCATGGATGGATGGACACAGGGAAGAGGTAACTATCAGGATGAAGTGGAAGGGGAGTTGTTGCATTGGGGTAAATTGTAGTCAATGTCATAAGACAAAGTATATGTGAACTGCTGTATGGAAAGTGTATTTGCTCTGTAAACTTTCACCCAAATCACAATTTAAAAAAAAAATAAATAACTATTAGAGAAAATAGAAAGTTATCTCTGTCTAAGTTCTGAATAAATGACCCACACAACATGGCGATAAATTAAAGGAATGGGACAGGAGACATAGTGAAGGAGTGGCTAGTGAGCTCTTCCTGAAGGAGTTATGTAAACTTGGCCTCAAAGGATAAGCAAGGGAGTGACCAAAGGCACACAGACAAGAATGTACTCGTCACATTTGAGGGACAATGGATGTTTATTTCAATTGTATGAAAGGTACATGAAGAGCTTTTTAAATGTCACAACATATCATTATCATGGGAGCTCTGGTAGCATAGTGGCTAAGGCACATGACTGCTAACCAGAAGGCTGGCGGTTCAAACCCACCAGCCACTCCTCGGAAGGAAG
>NW_006921995.1:1929367-1943093 GCF_000298275.1 Orycteropus afer afer | reverse complement strand
TCTGCAGTATGGATTACGTCTCAATATAAAGAAAACAAAAATCCTCACAACTGGACCTATAAGCAGCATCATGATAAATGGAGAAAAGATTGAAGTTTTCAAAGACTTCATATTGCTTGGTTTTACAATCAACACCAATGGAAGCAGCAGTCTGGACATCAAACAATGTATAGCACTGGGAAAGTCAGCTGAAAAAGGCCTCTTTCAAGTGCTGAGGAGCAAGAATGTCTCCTTGAGGACTAGAGTGTGTCTGACACAAGCCATGATATTTTTAATCACCTCATATGCATGTGACAGCTGGACAATTAATAAGGAAGACTGAAGAAGAATTGATGCTTTTGAGATGTGGTGCTGGTGAAGAATGCTGAAAGTACTGTAGACTGCTAAAAGAACTAACAAATCTCTCCTGGAGTAAGTAGAGCCAGAATGCTCCTTGGAAGTGAGAATGGCCAGACTTTGTCTCACCTAATTTGGTCATGTTATCAGAAGGGACCATTCGCTGGAGAAGGTTGCTATGCTTGGTAAGGTGGAGAGTAGATGAGTGAGGAAGGCCCTCAACAAGATGGATTGACACAGTGGCTGGGGTGATGGGCTCAAGTATAGCACGGATTGCGGAGCTGGTGCGGGACAGAGTGGTGTTTCATTCTGCTGTGCGTAGGGTCGCTGTGAGTCAAAGATAACTCAACAGCACCTAACAACAACACCACATCTGTCAGTGTAGGCTTGCATGCTGCTATTATACTGAACAAGTTTCATCAGAGCTTCTAAGACATATGAAGAAGAAAGGCCTGAAAACTTACTTCTGAAAATCAGCCATGAAAAATCTATGGATCAAAACAATCAGATCCCCAACCAATCATGTGAATGACACAGAAGTGGGCAGAATTTTACTTCATTGTGCATGAGATGCCATGATTTGGGGCCAACTTGATGACAGCTGACAACAATTGTATACCTACTTACAGTGTTCCAATTCTGCATTGCTCTTCCTTGTCTCTCCACTAAACAGTAAGTTTTGAAGACTAGTAACCATGTCTAAATACTGTAAAACTTACTACATCCCATACATGACCTCTGGGCACTTTATGAATAAGATTCTTATCCTTTTCTATTATAAGTAGAAAGTCAGAGACCTCAGAGATTCCATAACACCATCATTTATTAAGCTGAAAACCTAAACCAATGTGCATGATATTCCATGCAGTGCTTTGGCTTCTGGACTTACAACCAACTAAAGAGACTGTGGTATTTACAATTATAGTCCCATCCTCATGTCAGCTATTTGATGTTCACATAAGAGGCGTCCGAGACTAAATAAAGTCAGACACTATTTATATTAACAAATGGTATTATATATGGTTTCTGTTAAAGCATGACAAGTTTGGTTTCCTATTCCACTCTTTCAGGAATTAGGGTCTCTTAGGCTACTCATAAAACACAGGCGTAAGTCCACACTGCTTAGGAATTTTGTTATAATCTGCACAAACCCATCTAAGAGCTCACCTGTGAAACAAGGTTCATTTCCATGCACATATCCTTCATTTAAAAGGATCTCTGCTGATGACCAGTCATAATAGCTAATGAGGACACCCAACATTAAAGGCAAATGTCAAGAAAGGCAAAAGGAGAAAGGAAATTAAATAATCCTGAAGAGAGAAAATGCAGCTCAAGTGTGCATCAATGAAAAGGAAAATAATAAATAGATAAATGATAGAATTTTGCAAGACCAATGACTTATTCATTGCAAATACCTTTTTTCAACAACACAAACAGCAGCTATACATGTAGACTTCACCAGATGGACTACACAAGAATCAGATTGACCACATCTGTGGCAAGAGGTGACGGAAAAGTTCAATATCTTCAACCAAAACAAGGCCAGGAGCTGATTGTGGAATAGACCATCAACTACTCATATGCAAGTCCAAAGCGAAGTTGAAGACAATTAAAACAAGTCCACGAGAGCCAAAATATGACCTTGAATATATCCCTCCTAAATTTAGAGACTATCTAAAGAACAGATTTGATGCATTTAACACCAATGACTGAAAACCAGAATTGTTGGATGACATGAAGAGCATCATCCATGAAGAAAGCAAGAGGTCATTAAAAATATGAGAAAGAAAAGACCAAAATGGATGTCAGAAGAGACTTTGAAACTTGCCCTTGAGTGAAGAATAGCTAAAACAAATAGAAGAAATGACAAGATAAAAACCTGAACAGAAGATTTCAAAGAGCAGCTTAAGCAGACAAAGCCAATTACTATAATGAAATGTGCAAAGACCTGGAGTTAGAAAGCCAAAAGGGAAAAACATGCTTGGCATTTCTCAAGCTGAAAGAGGAAAAAATTTAAGCCTCAAGTTGAAATATTGAAAGATTCTATGGGCAAAATATTGAATGATACAGGAAGTATTAAAAGAAGATGGCAGGAATACACAGAGTCACTGTACCAAAAAGAACCGGTTGATCTTCATCCATTTCAGGAGGTGGCATATGTTCAAGAACCAATGGTATTGAAAGAAGAAGTAGAAGCTGTACTGAAAGAATTGGTGAAGAAAATGGCATCAGGAAGTGACGGAAGACCCATGAGATGTTTCAACAAATGGATGCCCCACTAGAAGCACTCACTCAGATATGCCAAGAGATTTGGAAGACAGCTACCTGGGCAACTGACTGGAAGTGATCCATATTTGTGCCCATTTCAAAGAAAGTTGATCCCACAGAATGTGGAAATTATCAAACAACATCATTAATATTGCATGCAAGTAAAATCTTACAGAAGATAATTCAAAAATTGTTGCATCAGTATATTGATAGAGAACTTCCAGAAACGCAAGCTGGATTCAGAAGAAGACATGAAACGAGGGATATCATTGCTGATGTCAGATGGATCTTGGCTCAAAGCAGAGAACACCAGAAATATGTTTACTTGTGTTTTATTAACTATGCAAAAGCATTTGATTGTGTGAATCATAACAAATTGTGGATAACCTTGAGAAAAATGGGAATTCCAGAACACTTAATTATATTCTTGAGGAACCTGTACATAGACCAAGAGTCTGTCATTTGAACAGAAGAAGGGGACACTCTATGGTTTAAAATCAAGAAGGGAATGTGTCAGGGTTGTATCCTTTCACCATACTTACTCAATTTCTATATTGAGCAAATAATCTGAGAAGCTGGACTATATGAAGAAGAATGTGGTGTCAGTATTGGAGGAAGAATCATTTACAACTTGTGATACACTGACAACACAACTTTCCTTGCTGCAAGTGAGGATGACCTGAAGCACCTAATGATAAAGACTGAAAAATACAGTCTGCAATATGGATTACATCTCAATATAAAGAAAACAGGGAGCCCTGGTAGCATAGTGCCTAAGGTACTTGACTGCTAACCAGAAGCCTGGCGGTTCAAACCTACAAGCCACTCCTCAGAAGGAAGTTTGAGCAATCTACTTCTGTAGTGATACCACCTCGGAAAACCAAGGAGGGGTCGCTATGAGTTGGGTCCGACTCGACAGCACATAAAAACAACAACAACATAAACAAAAATCCTCACAACTGGAGCTATAAGCAACATCATGATAAATAGAAAAAAGATTAAAGTTGTCAAAAAGTTCACATTGCTTGGTTCTACAATTGACGCCAATGGAGGCAGCAGTCAGGACATCAGACTAGCACTGTGCAAATCGGCTGCAAAGGACCTCTTTCAAGTGCTGAAGAGCAAAGATGTCTCCTTGAGGACTAAGGTACACCTGACACAAGTCATGGTATTTTCAACCACCTCATATGTATGTGAGAGCTGGTCAATGAATAAGGAAGAATGAAGAAGAGTTGATGATTTTGAGATGTGGTATTGGCAAAGAATGCTGAAAGTACTGTGGACCGCTAAAAGAACTAACAGGTCTGTTCTGGAGGAAGTGCTGCCAGAATGCTGCTTGGAATCAAGAATGTCCAGACTTGGTCTCACATATTTTGGTCATGTTGACAGAAGGGACCATTCACTGGAGGATGTTATGCCTGGTAAGGTGGAGGGTTGACGAAAGAGGGGAAGGCCCTCAACGAGATGGATTGACAAGGTGGCAGTGGCAATGGGCTCAAGTATAGCAAGGATCATGGAGCAGGCACAGGACTGGGCAGTTTATCGTTCTGCTGTGCATAGGATATCTATGAGTCAGAGACAACTTGATGGCACCTAACAACAAGAAATAAACACATGAAACTATTAGAGAATCACAAGGGGATGGATAGGAAAGATAACAATGAAACTAAAGGTGAATTATGTACTTGACAGAATCCATCACAAAGTTCCTTACTTTAATCCTCTATTTTTGCCAAACTCTAAACACACTGGTAGGTGATTGATTAATTGTGCTCTAACCATCTACCCCATTGGTACAAACTTAAAGAAAGAAGTTCCCATCTCCTAAACATCTTGTCCCTATTTGAAGCCATAAACTGTCTACAGAGGCAATTTTTATATAGATGTGTATATACATAAATGTGTGTAATATGTAAATGTACATACATTTGTTTTACATGTTTAAAACAAAGTGTGAAGCTTCACATTAGATCAAGTAGAGATGGATTTTAATTCCAACCCTGGAATTTATGAACCATGTAACCAACCAAAAAAAAAAAAATAGGGATGTTGTTGTTGTGTGCTGTTGAGTCAATTTTTCACTCACAGTGACCCCATGTGACAGAGTAGAACCCACCTATAGGGTTTTCTGGAAGCTCTGGTGGTGCAGTGCCTAAGGCAATTGACTGCTAACCAGAGGCTGGCAATTCAAACCCACCAGGCATTCCTCAGAAGGAAGGTTGGGCAATCTACTTCCATAGTGACACTGCCTCGGAAACCCAAGGAGGGGTTGCTATGAGTCAGATCCAACTCCATGGCAGTGCATTGCATTGCATTGTTACAGGGTTTTCTAGGCCATAATCATTATGGAAGCAAATCAGTAGGTTTTTCTACCACAGAGCCTCTGGAGTTCAAACTGCCAACCTTTTAGTTAGCAGGCGAGCACTTAACTGTTGAGCCACTCACTCACTCCCATAGAGTTCATTTCCGACTCATAGAGACCCTTCTTTGGGTTTCTGAGGCAGTATCTCTATGGAAGTAGATTGCCCAATCTTCCTTCCAAGGAGTAGCTGGTAGTTTTGAACCACCACCCTTCTGGCTAGCAGTCAAATGCCTGAGACACTACACCACCAGAGCTCCTGTTGAGCCACTATTGTTATTGTTATGTGCCGTCGAGTCGGACACGACTCATAGCGACCCTTCCTTGGGTTTCCAAAGTGGTATCACTACAGAAGCAGATTGCCCAACCTTCCTTCCGAGGAGTGGCTGGTGGGTTTGAACTGCCAGCCTTCTGTTTAGCAGTCAAGTGCCTTAGGCACTATGCTACCAGAGCTCCTTAAAACGGTAATAACAATACCTATCTCAATGCTGATCAAGGATTCAATGAGGTAATGTAGCTTCACATGTAAACATACATAAGAACAGTGTGCGAAGTATGGCTGTGTGAAAAAGAGAATGGGACAGAAAGAGAATGTTTCTACTTTAGTAGATTTGATAAGTAATGAAGACATTATTAGAATGGGTGAATATAAATTTTGTTTCATTTCTGTGGTGACTTGAAATCATTTTGTCTTCAAGGTATTTCAAATGTATTTGAATATCCCTGGTCATTTTTAGCTCCCTTCACCCAAGAGAGTCCTCATTTTGCCTTCTCAGTTCCTAGCCATCTTCCTTCTTCTGAGGGCTGATTCCTTGTGGATTGTGATGCAGAATCTAAAGGATAGGTGGAGAGAGACCAAAGAACAGAGGTGACAGAAAAAGTAGAGGAGAAGGAGATTTCAAGGGCCAGGGGGTGGGTTGGGAGAAGTCTTATTCAGAGTGAGGAGGAGAGAGCCCAGTTGATGTGAGGGAAAGAGAAGCAAAGGAAACACCTGTAAGGGGAGTAAGTGGGGATTGAAAGGAATAATTCACTAAGAAATGTCACCCCAAGGCCTATATGTTTCCCTCAAAGTATTTGAGAAATTCAAATAAAAAGTTGTTTTATTTTGAAATCTGCTTAAGTTGTTAAGTGTTTCTTTGACCAAAATACTCCTCTAAATGGATAATGACTTCAGTGTGGCTGCATAAACATTTTAATAACTTCCTCTATTTTCATTTGACCAATACTCAACTTCCCCTAATTAGCTATCTCTGTTCACAGAAATTTCTCAAACGTTTTCTCTGTATTTTTCGTCACTTCAACATCCAACATCTGAATAAACAGTTCTCCTTTGCCATTTTCTTGAAATCTGGGGTACCATCAGATTATTTATAAATAGTTTCTAACTAAATTGAACAATAAATTTAATGAACATGCATGTATGCATGCTAGCACAGTTATGCTGTGCATGTGTATCCACAGATGGAAAAGTAGGCTGGCACAGAGCCAAAAGAAGCTCCAGTCAAATAAGAAGAACTGTTAAGGTCCGTCCATAACTAAGAGAAGTCTCAGCACTTTTCAAAGTGGCATAATTGCAAATGTTACTTGATGAATACAACAAGCAGTGATCCCAGTAAAAGGTGGGTTGTGGGACACTGGGATTTCATGAACCTCGTCTTAACAACAGGGGCAAAAAGGCAGCAGAATTATTTTCTGCTGTGATGATGGGCTTTGTTATATAGATTTAGGCCACTAGCACATGTCCTTCCAAACAAACCACTTACTTCCTGGAAGTATAGTATATGCGTGTGTGTGTATCTTTGTGTATTAGGGGTGGTGACAGGAGAATATAGCAATTAAAAGCACTAGGATTGAATCCTGGCTTTGTTAAACAAATTACATAACAGTATTAAGCAAATTAATAAAATTAACTTCAAAGGATTGGTATGAAGTTGAAATATTTATAAAATCCTTGACCAGCACCTACACCTAGAAAGCAAAGAATTTATCAACAAGCACTTATATAGCATTTCCTATATGTCAAGCCCTGGTCTCTGTGCTTTGTATGCATTAACATATTAAATATCCACAAGAAACCTATGAGATGGGTACCATTATTACTTCTATTTAACAGACAAAGGAGATGAGACACAGAGAAGTTTAACAACTCCTCCAAAGTTGTACAATTACAAAATGTTGGAGCTGGGATTAAAACCTAGACTCATCGATTCCAAGATCTGTGTACTAGATCATTATATCCATTACAACAATCGTAATTTTTATTATTATCATTAATTTGTGAAACACAAGACATGTGCTGACATAAGAGCTGATTTAATAAACTATAAAACAATATATGAGCATATATATTAAAGAATTGGATCTTCCACCAAACGCCTATAAACAGTCTCACCTATTTTTCATTATGATGGCCCCATAAACCACTATTGTGGGGAACTGAAGAAAATGCAGATTTTAAGCAATAAAGTGCAAGACAAACAAAATGAAAGACCTGACCAAAGTTTTAAAGTTTCTCTTGAGACACATAAATAACTGTAGCTTTGTATGTGTCTCAGAATCAAATGGAGCAGCTCTTATCACTCATATACATGAACATGAAACCTTCTCACTTTTAATTCCTAGTTAATAGCATTGAGCTGTTGACATCGAAATACCTTTTGTTAAAATAGTATCAGAGTAGAGTTACTAGATATCACAGATAAAAATATAATGTTTGGGACATACTTGTACTGAAATATATTCATTGGTTATCTGAAATTCAAATTTAACCATGCATTCTGTATTTTATCTGACAACCCTGGAGTCAGAGTACATGTAAATTAATCTTTAGAAATTGGTGTATATAGTTTTTAGAAATTCTGTCACCTATAAGAAGTTTAAAAAAAAGATCTAGAAGTCTGTTCTAAAAACAAAGCCTTACATCATGTATCTTTTAATAGAGAATATCTTCTCCACATTTTTAGTAGAAATGAGAAATTAGAAACAAAAATTATTATTATAAAGTTTTAAACTATGCATATGCAAAAGAGAGCTCAAAGCTGTAGACTGAAAAATAGGTTTTGGAACTAATTTTCATAAAGTTGTCTCCACTAGACAAAGTCTGTCTGGACATTAAATTAAATCCCCTCAATCCCACGAGAGCCAATTTATCAAGTGAGATAGTCAAAATAAAACTTTGCATATATATAGAAATATCTCTACAAAGCAGTACAGTAGATTGTGTAGCAATGTAAATCACCTAGAAAGGAAACAAATTTATCCTTGGAAGGTAAAAGAAAGAAGAGAGAAGATACCAGGATGGAAAATCTCAATTTGGACAATTAAAAAGAGAACTGCCTTGAGTTTCATGTTTCCCATTGAAGCAGAAATAAGAACTAGGCAGGATGTCAACCTACACATCTAAAATTCAGTTTCTGAATTTGTGACACAGAGCAGGTTGTGTCGATCTATTTTTCAAAAGTGAAGATCTGTCATTCAGCCAGAGCAACTTCAAGCCAAAGTTCCCATTATTCTGTGCCTGCTCTTTCTGAGGGAACATCACTTTTTTCAAAACACAAGAGAGCCATTTTTTGCACTGCTTGTCAGGCAGTTGTTCCATGAAGAGAGGATCTCATGCTGATTAAAAAATGCACGGTCTTTGCCATGCTCTTGCAGGTGCTCATGTGCTGGCAGGAAGAGATTTCTTATCTTTAATGTGTGCAATAATAAGCTTAATGATAGAAACGTTCTTCGGCCAAAGCACCACAAAGTTTTACATGTTGACCATAAAAGGAAAGAACTATGTCTTCTCAACTCACTTAGTTTCACATTCCCATCATTATTAACGGCATTCATAATATATAATTTATTCTGCAATTGTTTCCAGGCTTTTTCCTTTTCTGAATCTCAGTTGAACACGTCTCACAATGTAACCAAGCATAAATTATGATAACTCCGTTGTACAACAATTGGTACTACAATATCAGTAGTCGAATGTATATGCTGCTATTCTGAGAAAATGTACATTAATCCAAATTATTGACATGGAAAAAAATCATGTTCTCTTCCACAAAAGGGAATTAATGAAAGAAACATTTTAAATTCAAGCTTCTTCCTATTTTCCTTTAATTAATGACTTACGATGTTATAGACTTATACACTTTTTTGTAAGAATGCTAGTCTAGTCTATTGTTTTTCCTTGCATATGAAAGAGAATTCTTTCCACTCCAATCCGTCACACCAGAAAATTGTTGTTAGATGCCATCAAGTCAACTCTGACTCACAGTGACCTTTCGTATAACACAATGAAATGCTACCTAATCTTGTGTCATCTTCATAAAATGTATGCTTCAGACCATCATTGCAGCTATTGTGTAAATCCATCTCATTGAGGGTTTCCCTCACTTTCCTTGGCCTTCTATTTTACCAACCATCATATCATTTTGTAGAAGTTTGTCTTTTCTAATATTGTGTCCAAAACAGCCAAGCCAAAGTTTCAACATTGTCACTTCTAAAGAGCATTCTGGGTGAATTTTTTTTCTAAGATTACTTTACTAATTCTTCTGGTAGTTCACACTATACTCACTACTCTTTGCCAACTTTACAGTTTGAATGCTTCAATTCTTCTTCTATCTCCCTTTTTCATTGTCCAGCTTTTGCATGTATGTGATATGATTAAAAAAGCCAAGGTGCACCTTAGCCATCATAGTGACATCTTTGCATTTTAACATTTTAAAGAGGTCTTTTGCTGCAGATTTACCCAATACAGTGAGTCGTTTTATTTCTTGACTGCTGCTTCCATGAACATTGATCATTGATCCAACTAAAATGACTTTCTTTCTTCTGCAACCAAAAAGTTAGTGTCTATATTTTGCACTAAAAAAAAAAAAATATTATGTTGTTAGGAGTAAGTTTATTGACCTACAATGAGGGTAATATAATTAAACTGATTAAATCAACCATGTATATCAATCCAAAAATATTCCAGTCTAAAAAAAGGAAAATCCAATTATCTGTCCACCAACCAATGGCAAGTAGGTAACAAAATAATTCAAAACAGTATTTTCACAGCATTCTGAAGATTCTCCCCACACTTCTGGTATTCTCTGTGTGATCACTGATCAGTGATATTGTCAAATAATTTCTGCCCCAATATTTCTGTCAGGTGAGAAGAAAATATTCTACAAGGTTCAGAGACCTCAAAGAAGACAAAATGTAAGAGTGCTGAAAGATGGAAAGTGATCCAATTATTCCTTTGCTGTCTTGCTATGAAAAGTTAAAGTAATTAGCTGGTAAGGAATGATACTCAAGAGAGGAGACTGTACGGGACAAATGTTCTGATAAGCCTTTTTTCCCATTTATAAAGAATAATTTCAGCCACACTTTATTTCAAGTTTTTGGTTCATGATTTTAAAATTGAACATAATAATTATTGTAAAACCAGTGCTGTGACTTTTATTTAAAGATTATAGATTGGCAAAATGCATGTGTTTTTCTCTCTTTCCTACTGAATATTCACTAAATGATCATTAATATTTTTCACAAATCCACAGTTACAGAGAACAGGAGATGGGCTAGCTGACAATAAAATATTGCATTTTCAATTCTGAGTACACCAAAAGAACCAAAAGAATTAGAAATATTTGAGAATATTACTTTACTATCAAAGTTTACTTTCTTTACATAGGAACCACATTTTTTGAAGTATGGACTAAGATACTGAATTGAGAAATGAATTTTTGAAGTTATTGTATTCAAGAATCTAGTCAATGAGATCATAATGAAAAATAGCTAATTAAAATGAAACCATGTCAATAAAAAAAAAATAGCAATAGCAATGATATATTTGCTGTCTCTCAGGATGGAACTGAAACAAAATGAGCAAACTTCTAATAAGTGTTTCTGAATCAGCAATACTGAGCTATTTCCCTCAGAACAGAAAAAAAGAAATAGTGTGAATACACCAAGTTAAAGGTAAAAGCTTATGTTCCCCTAGGTCCTCACAACCTATTAGAGTCATGCCTTTTTCCAAAAACATCTCCAAATGATTTACATAAATAAAAATTAAAATTACATTTTAAAAAAGTGTTGAGGAGCAAGGATGTCTCCTTGAGGACTAAGGTGCACCTGACAGAAGCCATGATATTTCCAATTGCCTCATATGCATGTGAGAGCTGGACAATGAATAAGGAAGACCGAAAAAGATTTGATGCTTTTGAGTTGTGGTGCTGGTGAAGGATGCTGAAAATACCATGGACTTTGTTAAAAGAACTAACAGATCTGTCCTGGAGGAAATGCACCCAAAATGCTCCTTGGAAGTAGAATGGCCAGACTTCGTCTCACCTATTTTGGTCATGTTGTCAGAAGGGACCGTTCCTTGGAGAAGGATGTCGTGCTTGGTAGGGTGGAAGGTCGATAAAAGAGGGAGAGGCCTTCAACAAGATGGATTGACATGGTCGCTGCAATGATGGGCTCAAGTATAGCAGGGATCATGGAGCTGGTGCGGGATCAGGCAGTGTTTCATTCTGCTGTGTAGGGGGTCGCTATGAGTTGGAAATGATTCAACGGCACCTAACAACAACAACAACAACCATAGGGTTTTCAAGGTTGTAAATCTTCATGGAAGCAGACTTGTCACTTCTTTCTTCTACTGAGTGGCTGTTGTTGTTGTTATGTGCCCTTGAGATGGACCCGACTCATAGCGACCCCTTCTTGGATTTCCGAGCCAGTATCACTATGGAAGTAGACTGGCAACCTTCCTTCTGAGGAGTGGCTGGTATACCACCAACCTTCTGGTTAGCAGTCAAGTGTCTTAGGCACTATGCTACCAGAGCTCCTACTGAGTGGCTAGTGGGTTTGAATAGCAGAACTCTCGGCTAGCTGCTGTCTTAATTGTACAGTGTTGCTATAACAAAAATACCACAAGTGAATGGCTTTAACAAACATAAATTTAGTCTCTCACAGTTTAACAATGCAAACACATGGCCTTCAAGTCAGATCTGACTCATAGCGATCCCTCCTTGGGTTTCCGAAGTGGTATCACTACGGAAGTAGGTTGCCCAACCTTCCTTCTGAAGAGTGGCTGGTGGGTTTGAACTGCCAGCCTTCTGGTTAGCAGTCATATGCTTTAGGTACTATGCCATCAGAGCTCCCCTCACAGCTTAGGTGGCTGTTATTGTTATTGTTACGTGCCATTGAGTCAGATCCAACTCATAGCGACCCCTCCTTGGGTTTCTGAGGTGGTATCACTACGGAAGTAGATTGCCCAACCTTCTTTCCAAGGAGTGGCTGGTGGGTTTGAACCACCAGCCTTCTGGTTAGCAGTCAAGTGCCTTAGACACTACTCTACCAGAGCTCCTGTTTAGATGGCTAGAAGTTTGAATTCAGGGCACTAGCTTTGTGGGAAGATTTTCTTTCTCTGTTGGATCTGAGAAAATGTCCTTGTCTCCTTTCAACATCTATGGGCCAAGCATTCCTGGGAGATCTCCATGTATCTTGGCATCAATCTTCCCCTGGATCTATGAAGTTCTCAGTGCAGGGACCCAGGTCCAAAGAATGAACTCTGCTCCCAGCTCTTCTTTCTTGGCAGTAGAAGGTCCCTCCTTGCTGCTTGCTACTCTCTCCTTTTATCTCTTGTAAGGTAGAAGATGATGTAGGCCACCTCATGGAAACTCCTTTTACATCTCATCAGGGCTGCTGGTTAAAGATATTGCAACTAATCCTAAACCCCTTACAAATTATTGGCTGATAGCACTGTGAGTGATGATTACATCATTACATAACTGCTCAACTACTGAGAATTATGGCCTAGCCAAGTTGATGTATGTATGTTTTGGGGGGACTCAATACAATTCATTACAGCAGCTAAGTGCTTAGCCACTGTGCCACCAGGGATCCTTCTCACTATAAAGGCCAATACAATATTTAAAGTGAACAGTGGAAACATGTTAATCATCATGTTCCCCTTTACTTAAATAAATAAAAATCAGATTCTACTCATTTTTCTCTTCATCTTTTATTAAGATAGTATTGAATTAATCAATGGAAGTGTTCGAGCAATAACTGGCTCATTTCACATGGTTTGAAAAACAGATTATTATATAGAGTGAGAGGTGATTTTTGTAATTACTTCCAACCTTGTGATTCCATGACCCACAGCAACTCTAAGATTAACACTTATTTATAGAATGTTCTAAGAAGGATTCTGTTCCACATTGTTTTCTTGTACTCCAAAATTTCCTTCTTTCCCGTCCTGTTCTACATTGTGTAATATATTAGACCAGGAGTTGGAACAAGTTTCTGTATAGTCCACAGAGAATATATTTGGGGTTTGGAGAGCCAACCAGGCCTCTGTCATAACCACTCAAATCTACCATTGTATGGAAAATAGCCATAGACAATAAATATGTAAAGGAATGGATGGGCATGTTCTATTCCGATAAGGTTATATTTACGAAAGAAGGTATGGGCTGCATTTGTCCCATAGGTATAGGTTGCCAACCCCTGTTTTAGGCTAAACCAGTGCTTCACAAAACTTTCCACAGAAGTACTCTCAGCAGAGATGCCCCAAAAGCCCATCTCAAAATTTCTTTGAAATCTTGTGTTTTACATTTAAGTCATTATAATTTTGAGTTCCACTTTATAATATATGTACTGTGTTAGATTGGGTTCTCTAGAGAAACACAAAAACCAGCAAAGTGTATATATATATTTATAGAGAGAGAAAGAGAGAGAGAGAGAGAGAGAGAGAGAGAGATTTATCTTAGGTAAATGGCTCACAGGCGT
>NW_006921995.1:1922239-1929267 GCF_000298275.1 Orycteropus afer afer | reverse complement strand
GAGGCCTGGAGCCGCCTGGTTCCTGGCACGCAGCACGCTGGTTGCTGTTCCCAACAAAGGATGAATCCGAAACCTCCAGAGCGAGCGGCGAGCCGCTCACTCAAGGAAGTATATAGTCCGGAATGCCGTTCTTCCAGCCTGTCCCTGGGATAGCACTGCAGGCAGGCCACACTCCCGGGGAAACTCCCCCCCGGGCAGACCGGCCACTCAGAACCCAGTCATGTGATCCATCATGGGAACCACCACTCACAACTGGAGTCCAGCCAAGTTGACACATCTTCAACTATCACATGTACTTAGGTAATAATGTACAAATATTTGTAATTGCCAATATTATAAAACTAAAAAATCCCCTTGTGTATTTACTCTGTGCTTTCTTGTGCCTCCTTCTTACCACCTTATATTTAACCTGTTACCATCATGTCTACCCCAACTCATGTCAACCTTGTGTGCCAAAGTAGAACTGCAGTAATAGGTTTTCTTTTATTTTCATTATATTATTATTTTTTAGAAACATTTTATTTTGTCTTCAATGAAAATTTGGACAGCAAATTAGGTTCTCATTTGACAATGTCTACACAAATTATTCAGTAACATTAGCTACATTTTCCAAAATGTGTCAACATTCTCTTTGTGTTCTCGTTCCTGTTTCCAGCATTCTAGTTTCCCTGTCCCCCTTATCTTGTCACCTTTGCTTTAAAGTAGTTACTGAACTTTTAGTCTCATACAGAATTTTTTTTTACTTCAGCACCCTGTTGCTGTTGTTTTGATGTCACTGAGTCAGTTCTGACTCATAGTGACTCTATAAGAATGAAACACTGCCTAATCCTTCACCATCCTTACCATCATTGCCATGCTTGAGCCCATCATCACAGCCACTGTGTCAGTCCATCTCATTGAGGGTCTTCCCCTTTTTCACTGACCCTTTAATTTAACAAGTATGATATCCTTCTCCAGGCACTGTTTCCTTCTGACAACATGTCTAAAGTACAAGGACAAAGTTTGGACATTCTCTCATCTAAGGAACATTCTGGCTGTACTTCCTTCAAGACAGATTTGTTCATCTGTCTAGCAGTACATTCAATATTCTTTGCCAACAGCACAATTCAAATACACCAATTCTCCCTTGCTCTTCCATAGGGACTATCCAGCTCTGAAATGCATATGAGGCAATTGAAAATACCTTGCTTGGGGCAGGCACACTTTGGTTTTTAAAGTGACATCCTTAGTCTTTAACACTTAGAAGAGGTCTTTTGCAGCAGATTTGTGCAATGTAATACATTGTTTGATTTCTAGACTGCTGCTTCCATGGGCATTGATTGTGGATCCAAGTAAAATGAAATCCTTGAAAAATTCTATCTTTTCTCCATTTACCACTGTAAATGCTCGTGGGTAATATCCTTTATTTTTTGTACCAATCTGTTATTTCACTAAAAGATGACCTCAGGGGACAGTTACATTCAAAGTTTAAAGAGTATCTCAGGGCAATAGTCTCAAGGAATCATTAGTTTCACCTGGCCCAGTAAGTATGGACTTTTTAAGAGTTTGAATTCTGTTTGGCATTTTTCTCCCATTCTTTCAGGGTCCATCTATTGTGGCCCTTATCAGAACAGTCAGAAATCTTAGCAAGTCACCATTTAGTTCTTCTGGTCCCAGGGGAAATGAAGTTGTATCATATGTAGGCTATTAAGCCTGAAGACTGGTTTTTTCCCTTAGACTTTAGTTTCATTTGTTCTCTTTTGCTGTGGACAAGTAAAGACCAGAAGTTGTATCTTAGGAGGCTGCTCACAAGCTTTAAGACCCCAGATGCTACTCACACCTCACTAGGATTCAGAACATGAACTTTATGGTGCCACTTGACTGAATTGTCCCATGAGACTAAGGTCCTAAGCCTTCAGACATAAAAATACATTTTTTTTCCAACAAGGTATTTGGTTATGTCAGAGAAGTAGCTATAACTGTATCCTCTATGAATATATAGGCATGCACACACATATCTATACATACATGTACATATAAATACTTCTATCTGTGCACACATATGTACTCACCTATATCTACCAATAAGCATATTTTCAATCACCTCTTCTGCATGTGAAAGTTGGACAATGAATAAGGAAGACTGAAGAAGAGTTGATGCCTTTGAATTATAGTGTTGGTGAAGAATAATGACTGTACTATGAATTGCCAGAAGAATGAAAAAATCTATCTTGGAAGAAGTACAGCCAGAATGCTCCTCAGAAGCAAGGATGGTAAGACTTCATCTCACATACTTTTCACATACTATTTCAGGATGTTTTCAGGAGAGACCAGTCCTTGGAGAAGGACATCACATCTGATAAAGTACAGGACCAGTGAAAAAGAAAAAGACCCTCAAAGAGATAGATTGACATAGTGGCTGCAACACTGGGCTCAAACATAGGAACAATTATGAGGATGGTGCAGGACCGAGTAGTGTTTCATTCTGTTGTGCATAGTGTCACTATGAGTTAGAGTGGACTTGATGGTACCTAACAACAACATCTGTGCATACATATGTATTCATCTGTACTTACCTGTTTACATTATGCCTGTACACCCACATATGTCACCATACAGTAGTTTTTCTTGTTATTATTTGTTGATAAGTTTTCAATGGCTGTTTTTTTCAGATGTAAGTCACTAGACATTTCTTCCCAGGTATCTCTGGGTGTACTCAAACCTCCAACTTTTCATCAGCAGCAAAGTGTGCTAACCTATTCCATCACCCAAGGACTCTACTTTATATTTCGCAGTTCATCAAATACAGTAGAAGAATAGGGGATTAAGAGAACTAAACTCCTTTGTAAAATATGAATATGTGATTTAGAAAAGATAGCATCCATTGACAATAGACAAAATTAATTTATTATTCTAAACTCAAACCACGCCATCAAAGGGCTCTGTGAGATATTTCCTGACTCTACCCTATCAATTTCAACTGCTTAAAACACCACTGACAAGGTCATGACAATGTGTCATTTTATAACCAGGTAAAATATCTTAATAATCTGATTAAACATTTAAGTAGGAACCAATGTTTTGATGCATCTGTTGAAAATGTTAATAATTTAGCATGCATCCATGCATGGATCTCCACCATAGTAACAACTCAAACATATTGGAGTTGATTTTTTAAACCTATATGATTTATTGTATTCAATTTTGAGCACCACATTTTGAGTGTTTTGATAAAGTAGGAGCCCTTGTAATGCGGTGGTAAAGTGGTTGACTGCTAAGTATAAAAGGTCAGCTGTTCAAAGCCACCAGCTGGTTCATGGGAGAAAGATGTGGCCATCTGTTTCCATAAGATTCACAGTCTTGGAAATCCTATGGGGCAGTTCTACTCTGTCCAACAATGTTGGTATGCTTCAGAGTTGAGTCAATGGCAGTGGATCTGGTTTTGGTTCAGTATGATAAGCTAAATTATGTGATGAGACAAATTGTGAGAGAAGTGAGTAAATGAAAATGTTTTTTAAAGAATGATTTGAAAAGATTGGGAGTGGGACACTTGTGAAAGAAATAGCTAATGAGGAAATTGTCAAAGGATAATCTTGTGGAAGAAAAAATATATTTTCTCTGCTCTTCCCCAAACACATGGAAGAATAAAGATGAACAAGAGATAATAAAAGAAAAAATTCATTTGGAATCAATTTTAAATATTTTAACCATCTAGAACTTTCCCACAATAGAAAAAGTTGCCTTATAAAGGTCTGCACTTCTTGTCATTGAAGGTATTCACCAGAATATGAATTATCATCTGTTCTATGATTCATTCATTTAATAAATATTCATGGAGGACTTATTATGTTCAGTGCACTGTGCTGAGACTATAGGAGAAGCAAAGATGAGTAAGACAGAACTTTTCCCAGTTAATGCACCTATGACTTGACCTTAAATAATAAGAATACAAGCTAGAAAATGAAAAGTGCCTAGGAGATGTACAGGTAAAATGTTTAAGAGTGCAGGAAAGAGAACTGTGATTTCCAGTTCATGGATGTTGGAGGAGAGTGTTCTACTCACCACCTCCTACAATTCATGCTCCATAGCAGCAGGTTCATATCATATCTCAAATCAAAACTTTGCACCAGTTTTCCATTACACTTGCTCTTGTTTGGTGGATCTAAAACTGTCTATATTGTTGCTATTAGTTGCAGTCAAGTTGATTCTGATTTATGTACCCTAAATGTGTAGAATAGAACTACTCCATAGGGTTCTTGTGGTGAATTGCTTGATGGGACCCTTCTAGCCACTGTCCTACATTTTGTGATGTATTGTAAATCCTATTATCCATCCTTGTTTGAGATGGTGTGTTAGTTAAGGTCAGGTGTCAGTTTGGCTGGGCAGCTGGTAGTAGTCTTCCCTAATGACTGTCAATCAGCTCTGTAGTGTGAGCAACTGAGTAGGTGCTGATTGTTAGAGCCATCCACTTGGGTTATTTCTCCTGGAGCTACACAGGTGGGATATATCTTGAGTCCCACCTTGCTGGACGGTATAACTCAAATCACCACCCTTAGCTTCCTTGAGGGTATATCTATGAATCCTCTGGAAAGGTTCACCCTCCTCTTGCTCCAGTTCTGCGTTTTGGCCCATGATCATCTCACTCCTGCATTTGGGATAGCAGCCATCATCTGATCTGCTGATTGAGGTTCATCAAACCCTGAGAATTGGAGGATACTTCAGACCTAGTTACAGACCTGGGCCAGCATGCCAGCCTCCACCACCAGGATATGAGACAATCCCTTGGGTGTCTGTGAGTTCTATGAGGTAGTACAGAGAAATACAGAACCCTAAGATGGGGGAGATTACTGAGAGGAGGAGGTGCACTTAATGTCTGAAATGCTATAATGGCACGGTAGTTTGGACATTTGGGACATCTTTAACTTCCACGTCATGGGGACCGGCCTTGTGCTGATCTTTCTAAGAGAAATTGTTCAAGCAGTTCTCAAAGCTGTGACCTTTCAGAAGCAGATCACCAGGCCTGACTTCCAAGTCCCCTTTGGTTGAGTTTCAACACCAACCTTTCTGTTAATTCAACATTGTGCTTTGCCTAAGGCATTTGACTCCTAACCAGAAGATTGGCAGTTCAAACTGAGCAGTTACTCTGCAGAAGGAAGATGGGCTATCTACTTCCATAAAGACTTACTGCCTCAGAAACCCAGTGGGGGTCACTATTGGAATTGTCTCAATGGCAGTGAGTTTGTTTTGTTTAGGAATTCCAACACTAGTGCTGATCAATTGAAATATAATACAAGCTACATGAGTAATTTTCTAGTAACTACATTTAAAAAGAGTAAACAGAAATAAGTGATATGAATTTTAATAATGCATTTTAATTAACTTAATATATTTAAATTATTATTATTTCAACATATAATCAATATAAACAATTATTACTGAGATATTTTGTTTATAATAAAGTTATGACTAATGGGAAAATAGTTTTATTGCTTCCATTTTTAAATTTAAAGCAGCTAAAATTAAATAAAATTAAAAGTTTAGTTGCCCAGTAGTCTTAGCCACATTTCAAATATCAATAACCACATATGTCTAGTGGTTACATATTAGACAGCATAGAATCATACAACATTAAATGATAGATACACTGGCACAGGAACTATATTTTCAAAAAAGCATTCAGTACTTAATTATTTGCATAAGTAAATTAATGAAGATTACACTATTTAATTTTTAATAAATAGGCAAAATATAAATGAAGTATTTGCAGTATTTATTTAAATATGTGTTTGGTTACTTCTGTAACTAGGAAGTAACATTCATGACAGCAAAAACAACAGTACTAAAAAGTAAAAGTACTGGTGGAATTGATGAATGTTATGAAATCACACTGTTATGGTAAGTAAAAATAAGTGTTTCATATTGTAGTTGTTGTTGTTATGTGCCGTCCAGTCTGCCCCGACTCATAGCGACCCCTCCTTGGGTTTCCAAGGCAGTATCACTACGGAAGTAGGATTGTCCAACCTTCCTTCCGAGGAGTGGCTGGTGGGTTTGAACCACCAGCCTTCTGGTTTGCAGTCAAGTGCTTTAGCCACTATGCTACCAGAGCTCCTAGTGTTTCATATACATAAAGAAAATTTTAATCCTGGAGAGAGTTAACTTAGAGCTGTCCTGAGTCTCTTCATATTTTGCTTCCTTCCTTAAGCATGCTAAGAGCTCTGTTAAGCATATCTGGAGGGACTACAGAAGAAAAGGTTTCCAACTTCCTTTTTGTGATAAGAGCAGAACTATTAACCACTCCTGCACCCTTGATTTCATCAGAATCTACATTACAAAAACCAGATCACTAAATAAAAAAGTAGTCAGAGGAAATAAAATGAAAGAATAATAAATGGAAGGTAAAAATTTAATGGGAAATTAATATTTTAAAAACTAATTTAAAAATCATAAGAATTTTAAAACAAGAGCTTAGATATATTTGAATTTTCAAAGGTCACAAAGAATTTGAATCACTAAGATAAAAGGTCAGTAAATTTTATAAACTTGAGAAGAATAAAATATAAAACCTATGATCATGAAAATAGCTCAAGTTAGCTAATAACAATAAAATATTCCTATCAAAATAATAAGCCAAAACCAAACTCACTGTCCTGGAGTCACATCCGACTCATAGCAACCCCACCTTGGGTTTTCCAGGCACTATCATTATAGAAGTAGATTGCCCCACCCTTCCTTTCGAGCAGTGGCTGTTGGGTTTGAACCACCAGCTTTCTTGTTAGCAGTCTAATGTCTTAGGCACTATGACACTAGAGCTAAAATTGAAAGGTGAGAATATTTAATACAATTTATTTATTTTATTTTATTAAGGGTGACTAGACTGAAAGACATGGGAAGAAAAAGCTTACGAGAAAATAAATTTTCCCCTCATACTCTCTTCCACATTCACCAAACGTGCAATCAGGATGTGTTAATTATCACTGGTGACTGGAATGCAAAAGTTGGAAACAAAGAAGAATCACCGGTAGTTGGAAAATTTGGCCTTGGTGACAGAA
>NW_006921995.1:1916302-1920069 GCF_000298275.1 Orycteropus afer afer | reverse complement strand
AGTGTTTCGTTCTGCTGTGCATGGGGTCGCTATGAGTCGGAAACGACTCGACGGCACTTAACAACAACAACAACACTCTCTTCCACACACAAGGGGGTATACTGAGCTGATAGCATCCACAACAAGATGGCAAACCCTGGGCAGAAAAAATGTTTGCTCTTATTTGAGGCTCCCCTAGACCATAAAGATATGTGAGTTTAGAATTTGTATGAGATTATTCCAGGCAGAAACAGGATGTGGAGAGAGATCTACAGAAAGCCGTTCATTTAATAGCCCTAAACATACGTAAGGAGCTCTCTTAGTGTAGTGCCTAAGGCATTTGACTGCTAACCAGAAGGTTGGCAGTTCAAACTCACCAGCCACTCCTCAGAAGAAAGATTGAGCAATCTTCTTCTATAATGATACCTCCTCAGAAACCCAAGGAGCTGTTGCTAATGAATTGGATCTGACTCAACAGCACATAACAACAACAATCATATGTAACCTGAATCAAAGCATCTGTCTATATTGTGCTTCGGCCAGTGTCATCAGGGCACGATTTACCACATATAAATGTGCAGTACAATCAGAACTCTCTCTGAGGGAATTTTGTTATCTCAAATTAAGGAGAAAAAAAAAAAAGATTAGTCAAGATAGAAGCCACAGCCTGTCAGGAAAGAAAGAGAATAAAATGTTCATTATCCTTAAAGAAAATGGATAAATAGATAAATCTTAATTTCAGACACAAAATACAAAGCAAACTATATAGAGATATTTTAAAACAACTGTGATAATATTTAGATAGAGTAAATTTAGCTATGAAATACCACTTATAGTAGATTTACTTTTTCATAGAATGTTCTCATTTTATAACCCACTCAATAGTGTTCTCTGAAATCAACGGATAAGCACTTGGGAGCTCTGGTAGCATAGTGCCTAAGGCACTTGACTGCTCACCAGAAGGCTGGCAGTTCAAACCCACCAGCCACTCCTCGGAAGGAAGGTTGGGCAATCCTACTTCCGTAGTGATACTGCCTCGGGAACCCAAGGAGAGGTCGCTATGAGTCGGGGCCGACTAGACGGCAAAACAAAAACAACAACAACAACAACAATGGAAAGATCAGAAGTTCCAATCCACCAGAGGCCCCATGAGAAAAGATCTGGTGACCTTCTCTGTAAAAATCATAGCGAAGACACTATGTGAAGTTCTACTCTGTCATATAGGGTCACTCTAAATTAACTCAACAGCATACAACAATATAGGTGCATATTATATATATATATATTATATATAATATACACATATACATATACATATACATATATATGTATCTTGGTTCTTTTCCATGTTAGTCCATAACATAACTTTTTTCCTTTCTCTGTGAGCTTTTGCTTCTGGATATATTTCTGGGTTCTTCTCTCCTTAAACCACTCACAAACACTAATTTGTGTACATTTTTTTTTCATTTTTAATATTTTATTGTATTTTAGGTGAAAGTCTACACAGCAAATTAGATTCCCATTCATCAATTCATATACAAATTTTTCTATGGCATTGGTTACAATCTCTATAATATGTCAGCATACTCACCATTTCTACTCAGCCCATCCCATTTCCATCCATCCAGTTTTCCTGCCCTTCCTTGCCTTCTCATCTTTGCTTTTGTGTAAATGTTGACCATTTAGTCTCATGTAATTGATTATTTAAAGGAACACATTCCTCATGGGTGTTATTGTTTATTTTCAATCTATTATTTGGCTGAAAAGTGATTTCTGGGAGTGGCTTCCATTCTAGGTTAAAAGAGTATCTTAGGGCATTAACCTCAGGGGTTCCTCTGGTCTCTATAAGTCCAGTAAGTCTGGCCTTTTCTGAGTTTGAACTTTGTTCTACATTTTTCACCTTTTCTAAGTAGGATGTTCTACTGTGTCCCTGGTCAGAACAGTCAGTAGTGGTAGCTGGACTCCTACTTGTTCTGGTCTCAGGTTAGAAGAAGCTATGGTTCACATGGACCATTAGTCCTGTGTACTTTCTTACTTGAGTCTTTGGTTTCCTTCACTTTTTTTTTTTTTTTTTTGTCCTACATGGAATGAGACCAATAGTTGTATCTTAGGTGGCTTGTAAACTTTTGAAACTCTAGTTGTTACTCACCGAACTAGGATGTAGAACATTATCTTTTCTCTCTCTCTCTCTCTCTCTCTCTCTCTCTCTTTGGCTTTAATGAAAAGAAATTTATTTTCTCACAGTTTGGAAGATTAGATGTCCTGATTCAGGGTACTGGCAGATGAAACTTTATCTTTACAAACTAAGTTATGCCAATTGACTTAGGTCTCACAAGATCATGGTCCTGAGCCTTCAAGCTCAATCAGTCAGTCCCACAAGGTGTATGCATATGTCTAGGAAGTATCCAGGAACTCTGGTAGCATAGTGCATAAGGCACTTGACTGCTAACCAGAAGGCTGGAGGTTCAAATACACCAGCCACTCCTCAGAAGGAAGGTTGGGGTAATCTACTTCCATAGTGATACTGCCTCGGAAACCCAAGGAGGGGTCACTATGAGTCGGGTCCGACTCAATGGCACACAAGAACAACAAAAAACAACAGGAACTATCCGTAACTGTGTCCCCTATGTGCTTTATTGTATATATGAAATATGTATATATGTATATGCCCACAAATATACCTATATATGCATGCACATGCATTCTCATATGCCCTCCCACATCCATATAACATACATATCTACTTATGGAGCCACTCACATATTTTTTTGTTTATTATTACTGTTGTTGAAAATTATATGTGTTAAAAAGTTTACTATGGTTCTCCTTCACTCTTGCATTCCTCTCAGTGTCTTCATTCACCTTGGTCAAATTTTGCTGATTTTCCCCATATTGTGTATTGCCAATCATCAAAATTAACAGTAAGGCATTTGGCTTCCAATCAGAGAGTTGGTAGTTCAAACTCAGCAGCCACTCTATGGAAGAAAGATGGAGCAGCCTTCTTCTGTAAAGATTTACAGCCATGGATACCCAATGGGATCTCTGTGAGTCAGAATCAACTTGATGGCAGTGAGCTTGGTTTGGTTTTGAGTACTATCTAGTAAGTCATCACCCCCCCCATGCCTGGTAACCATCAAAGAATATTGCTTTCTTTGTATACATCAATTCTTGACTTTTTATAAAAGTGGTATCATGCAGTATTTATCCTTTTGTCTTTGACTTATTTCATTCTGCGTAATGTTCTCCAGTTTCATCCATGTTATGTTTCATAGACACATCTCTATTCTTCATCATGCATACTATTCCATTCATTTTATATATGTACCACAATTTGTTTACCAATCTGTCCATTGATGGAAACTTAGGTTGTTTCCACCTTTTTTGTGAATTATGCTGCAATGAACATTAGTGTGCATATGTCTATTTGTATCATTGCTGTTATATCTCTAGGATTTGTACCTAGGAGCGGTATTGCTGAATGACGAGGTATTTCAATTTCTAGCTTTTTTGAGGAAGTACCATACTATTTTCCATAACGGTTGTACCATTTTACAATCCCACCAGCCAGTGTACAAGAGTTCCAATCTCCCTCCAACCTCACCAGAATTTGTTGTTTTCTGTTTATTTGTTTTTAAACAGCACCATTTTTGCAGGGGTGAAATGATATCTCATTAAACTTTTGATTTGCATCTCTCTAATGGTTAATGATCAAGAACTTGTTAGCTGCTTGTAGGTCCTTTTTGATGAAGTGTCTCTTCATATCCTTTGCCAGCTTTTTTTTTTTTTTT
>NW_006921995.1:1914438-1915818 GCF_000298275.1 Orycteropus afer afer | reverse complement strand
TATGCAGGATCTCCTACATCCCTTCCAAGTGGATGACAGTGATAGCCGGGCACCATCTAGTTCTTCTGGTCTCATAGTTGTATAGGTTCCTTTGCCAGCTTTTTGATTGGGTTGTTTGTCATTTTGTTTTTTGAGCTGTTGAAATTTTCTATATATTTTAGAGATTAGATCCTTGTCAGTATGCTGTTTCCAAAATTTTTTTTCCCAATCTGTAGGTTCTCTTTTTACTCTCTTGTTAAGTCTTTTGATGAGCATAGGTATTTAATTCTTAGAAAGTCTCAGTTATCTAGTTTATCATCTCTTGTTTATGCATTTTTAGTTGTGCCTGATAGTGTATTTATGCCAAAAAAATACAATTCCTACCTTTGTCCCTAGGTTATCTTCCAGGAAATTTACAGTTTAGTTTTAATATTTAAGTCAATACATTTTGAGTTAGTTTGTGGATATGGTGGGAGTTATGGATCCTTTTTCATTTTTCCATAAATGGATATCCAGTTTAGCCAGCCCCATGTTAAAGAAATTATCTCTTCCCCATTGAATGGACTTCAACCCCTTGCCAAAGATCAGCTATTCATAGATGGTTGGATTTGCTTCTGGTTTAAGTTGTGCCTTCCGTTGTCTAGATGAACATCAGATTAATCTTGAAATCTCTATTCCTGAAAGTGCCAGGAATAGAGGCTCCAGAAGACCACTGTATCACAGATGGTCCTGGGGATTCACTAGCTCAGTACTACCAGGTAGGGATTCAACCATTTTCCCAATTCTATGAATCAGAACACACAGAAAATGTTTCATCAAAGTTGTACCTTATTTTGCATTGCTTTATGGTGGCATAGTGCCTAAGGCATTTGACTGCTAACCAGAAGGCTGGCAGATCTAACCCACCAGCCACTCCTCAGAAGGAAGGTTGGGCAATCTACTCCCATAGTGATACTGCCGTGGAAACTGAAGGAGGGGTTGCTATGAGTTGGAAACAACTCGATGGCAGTGATTTGGTTTTTGGTTTTGGATCTATCACCCAAATAAGTTAATGCTGTAGCTTAACATGAAGAACACTGTACTAAGGGAAGGAAAGGTGGATTTTCCCTTCAATCCCAAGGATGTTGTTGATGAAACCCCTCCATTCCTATCTGGAACTGTGACCTTTTTTTCCTCAACCTTCTCTAGAAAGGTAATTTGAAGTACAACTAATGTAAATATCCTCAATTTTTCTGAAGTAAGAGGGTTATAAATTATAAATGAATTCAAAATAAATAACTCACATGAAATAAGTTGCATTGTTAAAAAAAAACTGTAAAATGAGATTCTGCAATACTGTTGTTGTTGTTGTTAAGTGCCGTTGAGTCGTTTCCGACTCATAGCGACCCCATGCACAGCAGA
>NW_006921995.1:1902182-1912548 GCF_000298275.1 Orycteropus afer afer | reverse complement strand
TTCAATGCATCAAATCTATTCTTTAGATGATCTCTAAATTCAGGAGGGATATATTCAAGATCATATTTTGGCTCTCGTGGACTAGCATAGCTTTTACTGACAGATAAGGGAAACTGAAAAAGCAATACACTAGTATATGTTCAAAGGCCGTCTGGTGGTGCAGTGGTGAAGGCATTTGGCTGATTACTTGAAGGTCGGTGGTTCAAGCCCACCAGCTGCTCTGTGGGAAGAAGATGAGATAATGTACTTCTGTAAAGATTTACAACCTTGGAAACTCTATGGGTCTCTATGAGTCAGAATCGTCTCGATGGCAGTGAGTGGTAGTATATGTTCAATGTAATCTTTGACTCTATGCAGGAGAAAAAATATGCCCTAATAAGTCAAAATTAATATTTTGAGTCAGTTTGGAAGGAATATACTTTACTAGACATGGCTGCATTTAACTATGATTAATATACTCTTTAGAACAATCCAATCATTTTTACTCATCCTTGGAGTTTTTCACAATTGTCTGATGATAACAATTACTTTGGATTCTTTGGAAATTCTGTCTCAGGGCATGTTAGCTAATATACAGAGATCTATATGTTTAAAAAAGCACCTCTGGAAAATACTCAGGGTGCTGAGCAAGTTTGGTTTATAGTACAGGAACTAATCATCTTCTAATGTTTATTTGCTTCCTGAGAATCTTTCCTTCTAAAAAGAATAAAATCTCCTCAGGTATCACTTACATTTTGACCTATTTGGCAGTCATATTTCTCAGTGGAAAATATCCTGGTCTATGAATCACTTTTAGCTTGGTTTGTATAAATGAGGACTACCACCTACCAATCCATCCCCAATTGATTGCCACTGTGTAAAATGAAAAACTCTGTTCCTAACACTACAACTGCATCAAACTGTTGTTGTTGTTATGTGCCATCGAGTCGGACTCAACTCGTAGAAACCCCTCCTTGAGTTTCCGAGGCAATATCACTACAGAAGTAGATTACCCAACCTTTCTTCCAAGGAGTGACTAGTGGGTTTGAACTGCCAGCCTTCTGGTTAGCAGTCAAGTGCCTTAGGCACTATTCTACTAGAGCTCCCATGCATCAAACTAGAGTTGACTTTACAGATAATCACTTTCATGGCTCACGTGGAATAGTGTACATTCTATTTTTTCATTTAAACAGCTCAAATTTCTAATATAAATACTGAACAGCAATAAAAGAATAGTTTGATATAACCACATCCTCCGTATATGCAATTCCCGTAGAGAAAGATATGACAGGTCTCCTAGCAGTCTGCTCTCCCTCCCTTGTGCCCCATTCCCAAACACAACAGGACAGTTTTATCCTCTTCTGCATGATCCTCCCATCTAGTTTCCACAGAAGATTCTGTTGATAGTCTTCAGTTTTTTATTCATTCTAAGCTTCCTTCTCTTTACAAAACTTTTTTCAGAGTGTTTTAGCCATTTGTCCTCCAAACATGTCATTTGTCAGGGCTCCTTGTAATGTCCCTTTACAATTTTGTTCTGTTCTTCTGGGACACTGGCCCTATCTTATGTTCTACCATGTTACAGTCATTCCAAACAGCTATTGTAAGCAGTAGATAAGCATGAAATAGCACCGGAGGGATTATCATTATACTTGGTTTTTGAAATTATAAAATCTTATCATTACTTTCTTGCAAGAGTGCCATTATCTCCATTTTCCACATGGGGAAGCAGACCTAGAAAAATCAAGTCACTAACTTCCTTCAAATCAGTAACAAGCCTGAAACTGGTGCTTTCCCACTTGTACTTCATTGTGTTCTCCAGTAGCCTGTGTAGCTGTCATTAAAATATTATTTCATTCAAGAATTATTTACTCTTTCTTCCAGATCATTAATAAAGGCATTAAATAAAACCAGACCTCACTCTGACCCCATAGTCAACACATTGCCCTGCGTCATTAGAATTTGTCCTCTAGCCAGTTCTCAGTCCATGTGACAGAGCACACAGCAAAGCCAATGCTAATTAAGTTGGCAAACAAGATTTATTGAGATACTGTATCAAGCGCATTACAAAAATATAAATATATGTGTGTTAAGGTACATTCATTGTGCTCACTAAGTTTTTAATTCTATTGAAAAGCTATCAAGGCTGTCTGGCACTATTTGTCTTTATAAATCTATTTTTTTATAGCAGAGCTCTTTCAGCTCTTTTGATTCCATTATCCTCTTAGGGTTTCAATCTTAACAGTGGTTCTGTTATTTTTTAAAAAAGGATTTGACTTCACAATGGGAACTCAAGCATAGACTTTTCATTCCAAGATTATTATGAATAAAATTAACAACTAATTTTCATGTTGCAGGCATCTTAGTAAGTGTCTTAGGCTCAGATTTGGACTTACTGATTTCCATATCTCCTCTCTAAAACTAAATAGACAACTCACTACCCCTTTACTGTCCAGCCGATTCCAACTTATAGTGATACCACAGGACAGAGTAGAAGCTATGAAAGCATAGTGGGTAAAACATTTGTTTGCTAACCAGAAGGCAGTGGTTCAAACCTACCAGCTACTCCACAGGAGGAAAATAAGGCAATCTACTTCTGTAAATATTTAGTCTTGGAAATCCAATGGGAGTCACTGTGAGTCAGAATTGACTCAATGGCAGAAGGTGGGAGAAGACAGAATAGGATTGCCCTCATAGAATTTCCAAGGCTGTAATCTTTACAGAAGCAGACTGCCTTATCTTTCTTCTGTGGAATGTCTGTTGTTGTTATGTGCTATTCAGTTGGACCTGACTCATAGTGACCCCTTCTTGGGTTTCTGAGGCAGTATCACTACAAAAGTAGATTGCCCCATCTTCCTTCTGAAGAGGGGCTAGTGGGTTTGAACTGCCAGCCTTCTGGTTAGCAGTCAAGTGCCTAAGGCACTACACTACCAGAGCTCCCATGTGGAATGTCTAGTGCTTGCCCACTGCACCACCAGGGCCACAGAAATAGCATACTTTCAGGGCCAAAATTTATGATGGCTGAGAAAGGGATGAGAGAACTGCTTGTAATTCTGTTCTTCAAATGGGGCCACTCCCATTTATTTGTCTTATTTTTCTATGGCTTCTACTCCACTATGTTATGCTTTTTCCTAAAATTCATTGTACTTAACTATTGCATATGAACCTTTTTCACACTACAAAACTTTACCAACTTGTTTAAGCGGAATCTTTTATACTATTCAACAGAATTCTCTTTTAGCAAAAATTTGAAATATCATAAAAGGCAAGGAAATTCCACATATTTAAAGTCAAAGTGGTGTCCTGATGACTGCCTTAATGCATATTTTATATGATGAAAATTGGGTCAGCTAAGATAAATGAACAGTCATCATATTTCCTAAACCATAATTGTATAATCTTTTATCCAATATATTTACAACTGAGGACTTTGTCATTGATTTGCCAAGTGAAAGTTATGCACAGTTTTTGGCCTACCTTAAAACAAAGGTCCTTTCTGGATGAGCTTTTTACTTTTACTGTTGGTCTGAGCCATTTCTCTAGAACAAAATATTGTACATGCGTTTCAAGTAATATGAGCTTCAGAATCATAGTAGCCACTGACTAGAGTGACCATCTGGAAAATAATATCTAATTTAAAATTTGGATGTTATGTATAAATGTCTCTGCTAATTGATGACACTGCTCAATATGAGACCAATGATCCATCTAGTATTCTAATTTTTCAATATTTCTTAGTTATCAAATGCTGCTATAATAGAAATATCACAGTTGGATGAACTTTAACAAACAGAAATTTGTTTTCTCACAGTTTAGAAAGCTAGAAGTCCAAATTCAGAGCACCAGCTCTAAAGGAAGTCCTTCTGTTTCTTTTGATTCTGCAAGAAAGTCCTTGTCTCTTCAGCTTCTGCTTTCTAGTTCCTTGGAGATCTCTATATGTCTTGGCATCTATCTTGCCCCATCTCTACTTCTCAAGCTTGCTTGTTTAATCTCTTCTAATATCTCAAAAGAGATTAACTCAAGATACACCCTAAACTAATCCTACCTCTTTGACATAACAAAGATAACTCATTCCCAAATGGATTAAAACCAGGCAAAGAGATTAGGATTTACAACATGTATTTTGGGGAGACATAATTCAATCCATAACATTCCACTCTTTTACATTCACTTTCACACACATATTCACACACATTCAAAAATACTCACATTCACACATGCAAACTCATAAACACACACACTCAAAAACACTCACATCTCATATATACGTGTTGTAACACACTGACAATTATATAGTTACAAACTTACACTCATATAGCTTCAGGAACACTGGAGCTACAACTTCCTGATGCTACCTGCAGCTGGAGGGCCAGCTCCTCTATTCACATTCCTTTTGTTGGATCAGCATGATCCATACAGGCTTAATACCTGATGCCAACACCCAGTGATGGGTTTAGATCAAGACTGGGACTGTGTGGAGTTCCCTGTGGAGTCTCTGACACCAGTTTCAGTGTACTAAATTGGTGGCAAACAGTGAGGAGAATAACTTTCAAGAGAAAGTGGTCAGAATCCAGTGGCAAGATTCCAAGATGAAGTCTAGTGGTCAGAAATGAGTTGATGCCAGAGAATCAATGAATAAAAGTGTGTATTTTAAAGACAAATGTCTGGTAATTGAAGAGGAGTAGATCCCAGAAACAAAAGCTATGTACCTAAGAATGGCAGGTATGAGGAATTGGATGAAACTGAGGTTCATGAGGTGTCAGAGCATAATTAAGGCAGAGGTGCACTATTTCAAAGTTCAACACTAACTTTGACGGAAGATGCATCTGGGTTTTACCAGTCTCTTTACCCCAAGTGATCCTCTTAGTTCTATTTTTAAAACCATTGTGGCAGCTTCTGATGTTGAGGATATTCACCTCAAAGGAGGCAAAAGTGACTGTAAAAGACATGACAGTGGCAAAGTTTTATGGAACACTTCTATTTTATAATTAATCCTTTGGGAAAGCAATTCTAAGTCTACCCCCACACACCACCACCACCACCAATTGGCAGTCTGACAAGTGCCTCTCAAATGAGATGGAATTTCCTGAAGGTACCCTGAATTCTGCTGGACCAACAATAAAGCCTCTCAGGGGAGCATCCAACATCTGGTGTGAGACCAATCTAGAACAAGTTCTCACAGCCTCCCAGAAGCTGAATATCAAGATTATCCAGACTGGGATCACAATGCTTACTGTACCCAGCTTTTAATTAATCCACAAATTAATCAACAATACACAGATAGGTAAGATAATTACTTGGCATATCTATCACCTTCTCTGTTTATGTAGTTTGTGTTATATCTAGGCAAAGTGGGTGGTCACAGGTAAGATGAGAATTCTTCAGAGCAGGGCAAGAAAGGACAATGACTCAACCATAAACTCTATCTCATGTCAGGGCAAGGCTATTATCTACTACATCCAAGTGCATAACTTTCCCTTCACTAGTAGTAAAGCAAGAAGTGTTTTTATTTTACACAGTGCGGTGGTTATGTTTGTATGTGAACTTGGTTAGGCCTGGTTGAGTGGTTGGGCAGCTGGATGTAGTATTCACCATGATGAAACTGGTAATCAACTTCATGGTGGAATCTACTGGGAGCAGCTGAGTAGCTGCCTTTGGGTATGTGGTCTGCTTCCTGTATATAAGGAGAAGCGTTGAGAATGATCTCTAGCCTATGACATGCTTGGACCCTGCATGTAGCCATGTCCTTGCTCAGCAGCCTGCTATGCTCTGCCGACCTTGGGACTTAAAGTGGACTTAAGTTAATGGCCTGCCATGTGGATTGCTAACATCAAGACTGTGCCTTTTTACTTGTCAATCTTGGGTCTTCTCAACCTCAGCAGCCAGCGGCTGCTCTGAGTGAAGAAATGCCTCTAGCTCCAGTAGGCTGGGAGCAGGAGGCAGATCTGGACCCCAAGGTTGAGGGGCTTTCAGCCAGCCGCTAGAGCTTGGCAATTTGAACTTGGACTTAAAACCTCCAAGATTGTTAGAATAAACTCCTGTTTGTGAAGGCCATCCCATTTGTGGTATATTCTTGTCAGAGCAACACTAGGTCACCAGAACACACAGAACATATTTATATTTTATCTTGTGACTTTCTCCTATAAAAAATATTTTTACTCAGAGGCTGCATAAAGACAAACAAACAAACAAAAAAACATAATTTCCAAGTTTCAGGCCAGCTCTATATACCAGCAGTGAGTTTGAAATTATAAAGCTTTTGTATTTTGAAGGTACAGAACTATTAGAAAGAAAAAAGAAGTACCATTTCCTAATGGAGCTTAGCTTTTATTATAAGAGGACAACTGGACTAATTTGTCAGTGAGTATTTTTTAACCTTGAAAAGGAGAAATAAACTATATAAGTTTTATCTTAGGCTTGACCTGATGTCCTAATTTTTATCTCCCCACAAACCTTTATTTAAGGTTAAATTATAATACCGGCTTTCTTTGATCTTTCTACATCAATTGGATGGTGAGTCAGTGCTCAGTGTTTAATTTGTGGTACCAAAATAATAAAAATAGTATAGCAGTTTTGTTTTACTATTCAGAATTTCTTAAAGAAGTAATCTTAATGCCAAATGAACAGTGTAAAACACTGAAGTGTTTTATCAGTTGCTAACTGTTAACATATCAATCACAGTAAAATGTATCTCTCTGAGAATTATCTCAAAACAATTGAATAACACTATAATCCCTTGTAGGACAATTTTTTAAAAAAATTGGCATGTTAAATCTGTAGCACAACTAAAAACATAAATATCACGTTTTGACCTAATGTTCACAGAGTATAATTATTTTCAACAGCTTCTGATGTGGTAGTATTCCAACTCATATTCAGTGTTTTTATTTTGTTTTGTTGATAATACCAAAACATATGCTATTGACTATTGTTATGGATTGAATTTGTCCCTCAAAAAATAGGTGGTGTAAATCCTAACCTCTGATAGCTTATTGGTTAAAGCATTTGACTGCTAATCCAAAAGTTGGTGGTTCAGACTCACTAGCCACTCCATGGGAGAAAGATGAGGCAGTTAGCTTCAATAAATATATATAGACTTGGGAGTGGGAAGATGGTGTCCTACCTACAACCTACACATTTATTCCCTTGATGAACATACTCCCTGAATAACTAGGGAAAGCAGATAGAAATGATGATACTGGAGTTATAAGCAACTAAGGAGAAGATAAAGTATCAGATTTAGTGAAGGCAGAGAAAAGAGCAGATTAAACAACTAGGGAAAATAAATGAACCCACCTAACTGGTGACAATGAAGAAATGGAGAAGGCGAGAACTCATTAGAAATACAAAAGAGGTCAGCAGAGGGAAGGAGGAGGGGAAAAAAAGGAAAAAAAAAAAAAAAATCACAGAAACCACAGAGGCACTGGGTTTCTCAGAATACCTACACTGGGAGTTTTGGGCAGTGACCTTGGTAGCTGAGTGAGTAAATAATTTTACTGAGAAATAGATCAAGGTCCATCCCCCTTGGCTTGGGCTGCCACATAGTCCATAAAGGAGTGGGGGAAAGGAAGAAACTCCCTCTGAGAAGGTGGAGCTCTGGAAAGAGTACCCAGCAGTGGGCTGGGGTTCAACTCTTCCGTGACCCTTTCTAGCACAGAGTGGACTGGGGTACTGGGTTTTTGTGCCTTCTTGATCCAAGTGGAAATCAGTAGCCACCTCCCCATTGAAGTCTGTGTTGATTTTGAACCATGAGTCTTTTATTGACAATAGGACGTCATCAATAGCAGACAGCTCAGGAGGACAAACTCAACTGCCTGTCCTGGCAGTGCTGTCTGAACTATTTCGCCCAAACATAGAAAATGGAGGCTCATTACTGTGCCATTTTCCTTTTTCTTTTTCTTTTTCCTTCTTCTCCCTTGCTTCATCCAATAGAAGGAATACATTAAACTGCCACCAAGCAACTGGAGTTGCTACACTGAACACCTCACCCAATAGGTAACACCAATAACTCCTGTGTAACAGAAACAACAATAGTCAGTGGACAACACCTGATCATTCTAACTCCAAAAACTCTTCATGAGGAACAGAGACCCATACCCACATCCTCACCAGTGAGTCCACCAACATAGGGAGAGCAGGAGAGCAACCCAGTACAGTCAAGTTGATAACCCAAAAGTTACACTTGCTCCACAATTTCAGATATGTTGTTGATGTTAGGTGTCATTGAGTTGTCTCTGACTCATAGCGACCCCATGTAGAGCAGAACAAAACACTGCCCAGTCCTATGCCAGCCCCACCATCCTTGCTATACCTGAGCCCATCGTTACAGCCCCAGTGTCAATCCATCTCGTTGGGGGCCTTTCCTTTTATGTTGTTCCTCCACTTTGCCAAGCATGATATCCTCCAGGGAATGGTCCCTTCTGACAACATGATCAAAGTAGGTGAGATGAAGTCTGGCCATTCTTGCTTCCAAGGAGCATTCCGGATGCACTTCTTCCAAAACAGATTTGTTAATTTTTTTAGCAGTCCATGGTACTTTCAGCATTCTTTGCCAACACCACAACTCAAATGCATCAGTTCTTCTTCTGTCTTTCTTATTCACTGTCCAGCACTCACTTGCACATGAGGCGATTGAAAATACCGTGGCTTGGGTCAAACGCACCTTAGTCTTCAAGGAAACGTCTTCGCTCTTCAGCACTTGAAAGAGGTCCTTTGCAGCAGATTTGCCCAATGATATACAACATCTGATATCATGACTGCTGCTTCCATTGTTGTTGATTGTAGAACTAAGTAATATCAAGTCTTTGACAACTTCAATCTTTTCCCCATTTATCATGATACTGCTTATTGATCCCATTGTGAGGATTTTTGTTTTCTTTATATTGAGGTGTAATCCATACTGCAGACTGTAGTCTTCATTCTTCATCAGTAAGTGTTTCAAGTCATCCCACTTTCACCAAGCAAATTTGTGTTGTCTGCATGAAATAGGTTGCTAACAAGTATTCCTTCAATCCTGATGCCACATTCTTCTTCATATAGTCCAGCTTCTCAGATTATTTGTTCAGCATATAGATTAAATAAGTATGGTGAAAGGATACAACACTGACACACTCCCTTCTTGATTTTAAACCACACAATATCCTCTTGTTCTGTTTGAATGACAGCCTCCTGGTCTATGTACAAATTCTTCATGAGCACAATTCAGTGTTCTGGAATTACAGTTCTTCTCAATGTTATCCATAATTTTTTTATAATCCACCAATCAAATGCTTTTGCATAGTCAATAAAATACAAGTACACTTCTTTCTGGTATTCTTTGCTTTGAGTCAAGATCCATCTGACATCAGCAATGATATCACTCATTCTATGTCCTCTTCTGAATCCAGCTTGCATTTCTGGAAATTCTCTGTCAATACACTGCTGTAAACGTTTTTGAATTATCTTCAGTAGGATTGTACTTGGGTGTGATATTAATGATATTGTTTGGTCATTTCCACATTATGTGGGATCATCTTTCTTTGGAATGGGTGCAAATATGGATCTCTTCCAGTCAGATGGCCAGGTAGCAGTCTTCCAAATCTCCTGGCATAGCCAGTTCATGCCTCTAGTGAGGCATCCATTTGTTGAAATATCTCAATGGGTATCATGTCAATTCATGGAGGCTTGTTTTTTGCCACTTCTCTCAGCACAGCTTCAACTTCTTCCTTCAATACCATTGGTTCTTGATCATATGCCACCTCTTGAAATGAATGAACATCAATCAATTTTTTTTTGGTACCATGACTCTGTGTATTCCTTCCATCTTCTTTTGCTGTTTCCTGCCTCATTCAACATGTTGCCCATGGAATCTTTCAATATTGCAACTTGAGGCTTAAATTTCCTCTTCAGTACTTTCAGCTTGAGAAATGCCAAGTGTGTTCTTCCCTTTTGGCTTTCCAACTCCATGTCTTTGCACATTTGATACAATCAAGGTCATATTTTGGCTTTCATAGACTTCTTTTAATTGACTTCAACTTCAACTTCAACTTGCAAATGAGCAGTTGATGGTCTGTTCCACAATAAGCTCCTGACCTTGTTTTGGCTGAAAATATTGAGCTTCTCCAACATCTCTTGCCACAGATAGAGTCAATCTGATTCCTGTGTACTCTGTCTGGTGAAATCCATATGTATAACTGCTGTTTGTGTTGTTGAAGAAAGGTATTTGCAATGAACAAGTGGTTGGTCCTGCAAAATTCTATCATGCAATCTACGGCATTATTTCCGTCACCAAGACCAAAATTTCCAACTACCAGTTATTCTTCTTTGTTTCCAACTTTTGCATTCCAGTCACCAGTGATAATTAACACATCTTGATTGCAGGTTTGGTCAATTTCAGACTGCAGAAGTTGAT
>NW_006921995.1:1900343-1902082 GCF_000298275.1 Orycteropus afer afer | reverse complement strand
TTCTCTTCTTTTCTTGTCTTTTTAATGATCTCTTACTTTCTTCATGGATGATGTTCTTGATGTCATCCCACAATTCTTCTGGTTTTTGGTCATTGGTGTTCAATGCATCAAATCTATTCTTTAGATGGTCTCTAAATTCAGGACGGATATATTCCAGATCATATTTTGGCTCTTGTGGACTTGTTTTAATTGTCTTCAACTTCAGGTTGAACTTGTATATGAGCAATTGATGGTCTGTTCCACAATCAGCTACTGGTCTTGTTTTGGCTGAAGATATTGAGGCTTTCCATCTCCTCTTGCCACAGATGTAGTCAATTTGATTCCTGTGTACTCCATCAGGCAAAGTTCACATGTATAGCCACCATTTGTGTTGTTGAAAAAAGGTATTTGCAATGAATAAATCATTGGTCTTGCAAAATCCTATCATGCAATCTCCAGCATTGTTTCTGTCGCCAAGGCCAAATTTTCCAACTACTGGTGATTCTTCTTTGTTTCCAACTTTTGCATTCCAGTCACCAGTGATAATTAACACGTCTTGATTGCAGGTTTGGTCAATTTCAGACTGCAGAAGTTGATAAAAATCTTCAATTTCCTCATCTTTGGCTTTGGTGGTTGGTGCATAAATTTGAATAATATTCGTATTAACTGGTCTTCTTTATAGGTGTATAGATATTATCCTGTCATTGTACTTCAGGATAGATCTTGAAACATCCTTAGTGATGATGAATGCCACATCATTCCTCTTCAAACTGTCATTTCCGGCATAGTAGATCATATGGTTACCTGATTCAAAATGGCCAAAATCAGTCCATTTTAGCTCACTAATCCCTAGAATGTCAGTTTTTATGTGTTCCATTTCATTTTTGACAACAATTTTCCTGGATTCATACTTCATACATTCCATGTTCCAACTATCAATGGATGTTTGCAGCTGTTTCTTCTCATATTGAGTAATGCCACTTCAGCAAATGGAGTGCACGAAAGCTCTACTTTATCTACATCATTAAGGTAGGGTCTACTCTAATGAGGCAGCTCTTTCTCTGTCACATTTTGAGTGCCTTTCGACCTGAGGGACTCATGTTCCAGCACTGTATCAGACAAAGTTTCAGGTCTATTCATAAAGTTTTCCAATAATATATCAGATAGTGCTTAACTACTATTCATAAGGTTTTCACTGCCCAGTTCTTTGAGAAGTGGATAGCCTCTTCCTTCTTCCAAGTCTGTCTCAGTCTAGAAGCTCCACTGAAACCAGTCCACCACAGGCACTCTGGCTGGCACAACCTCTAGCCTCATAGCAACATACAAGCCACCACAGTATGACAAACCAACAGACAAGTCTGTCTCCCTTAGATGTTCCAACCACTCCACTCACTTCCTGGGGTTCCCCCTACCTGTTCCTGCTGACCATTTCTGCTGCTTCTCCCTGCCACCTGGGGGCCGTCCCCCACACTCCTCACTTGTTCCAGCCACCAGCCCATCAATTTCAGAATAGTAAAACATAAAATTAGGGAGAAGCAAATCAATACATGACTAACAATTAAAGACAATAACTTCCAAATGTCTAAGAAATAATAGACAACCTCAAACCAGACAAAAAGAAACAGGACATGACTATAGAAATAAAAGCCCAGTAAAAAATTATCTATCATGGAATAACAAGCAATAGAACTATCTGAGAAGGAATTCAGAAGGTGTGTGTGTGTGTATGTATGTATATATATATATATATATATATATAT
>NW_006921995.1:1893124-1899593 GCF_000298275.1 Orycteropus afer afer | reverse complement strand
AGAGATCACATGATAGAATTTTGCAAGACCAACAACTTATTCATTGCAAATACCTTTTTTCAACAACACCAACAGTGGCTATGCATATGGACTTCACCAGATAGAGTACACAGAAATCAGATTGATGGCATCTGTGGCAAGAGGCAATGGAAAACTCAATATCCTCAGGCAAAACAAAGCTAGGAGCACATTGTGGAACAGACCATCAACTGCTCATATGCAAGTTCAACCTGAAGTTGAAGACAATTAAAACAAGTCGACAAGAGCCACAATATGACCTTGAATATATCCCTCCTGAATTTAGAGATCATCTAAAGAATAGATTTGATGCATTGAACACCAATGAACAAAAAACAGAAGAATTGTGGGATGACATCAAGAGCATCACCCATGAAGAAAGCAAGAAGTCATTAAAAAGATGAGAAAAAAAAGAAAAGAACAAAATGGATGTCAGAAGAGACTCTAAAACTTGCCCTTGAGTGGAGAGTAACTAAAGCAAATGGAAGAAATGAAGATAAAAGAGCTGAACAGAAGATTTCAAAGAGCAGCTTGACCAGACAAAGCCAATTCTTATAATAAAATGTGCAAAGATCTAGAGTTAGAAAACCAAAAGGGAAGACCATACTTGGCATTTCTCAAGATGAGAGAGCTGAGGAAAATTTAAGCCTTGAGTTGCAATATTGAAAGATTTTATGGGCAAAATACTGAATGATACAGGAAACAATCAAAAGAAGATGGAAGGAATACACAGAGTCACTGTACCAAAAAGAATTTGTCAGTGTTCATCCATTTCAGGAGTTGGCATATGATCAAGAATGAATGGTATTGAAAGAAGAAGTCAAAGCAGTACTGAAGAAATGGTGAAGAACAAGGCTCCAGAAGTTGACAGAACACCCACTGAGATGTTTCTACAAATGGTTACCCCACTGAAGGCACTCACTCGGTTATGCCAAAAGATTTGGAAGACAGCTACCTAGCCAAGTGACTGGAAGAGATACATATTTGTGCCCATTACAAAGAAAAGTGAACCCACAGAATGTGCAAATTATCAAACAATATCATTAATATTGCATCCAAGTAAAATCTTACTGAAAATAATTCAAAAACAGTTACAGCAATACATGGACAGAGAACTTCCAGAGGTGCAAGCTGGATGCAGAAGAGGACATGGAACAAGGGATATCATTGATGATGTCCGATGCATCTTGGCTCAAAGCAAAGAATACCAGAAGGTTGTTTACTTGTGTTTTATTGACTATGGAAAAGGACTTGATTTTGTGGATCATAACAAATTGTGGATACCATTGAGAAAAATGGGAATTCCAGAACACTTAATTGTACTCATGAGGAAACTGTACATTGACCAGGAAGCTGTCATTCAAACAGAAAAAGGGGACACTGTATGGTTTAAAATCAAGAAGGAAGCGCATCAGGGTTGTATACTTTCACCATACTTATTCAGTCTATATGCTTAGCAAATAATCTGGGAAGCTGGACTATATGAAGAAGAATGTGGCATCAGGATTGGAGGAAGGCTCATTAACAACCTGTGATACACTGACAACACAACTTTGCTTACTGAAAGTGAGGATGACTTTAAGCACTTATTGATGAAGATTGAAGACTACAGTCTACAGTATGGATTACATCTCAATATAAAGAAAACAAAATTTCTCACAACAGGACCTTTAAGCAGCATCACGATGAATGGAGAAAAGATCAAAGTTGTCAAAGACTTCATACTGATTGGTTCTACAATCGATGCCAATGGCCAGGAGTCAGGACATCAGATGACATATAGCACTGGGCAAGTCAACTGCAAAGGACATCTTTCAAGTGCTGAGGAGCAAAGATGCCTCCTTGAGGACTAAGGTGCACCTGACACAAGCCGTGATATTTTCAATTGCCTCATATGGATGTGAGAGTTGGACAATATATAAAGAAGACTGAAGAAGAATTGATGCTTTTGAGATGTAGTGCTGGAGAAGAATGCTAGAAGCACCATGGACTGCTAAAAAGAACTAACAAATCTGTCCTGGAGGAAGTGCAGCTGGAATGTTCCTTGGAAGTAAGAAAGACCAGGCTTCATTTCACCTACTTTGGTCATATTGTCAGAAGGGACCATTCCCTGCAGAAGGTTTTCATGCTTGGTAAGATGGAAGGTCAACAAAAGAGAGGAAAGCCCTCAATGAGATGGACTGACACAGTGACTGCTGTGATGGGCTCAAGTATAACAGGGATCATGGATCTGGCACAGGATCCGGCAGTGTTTCGTTCTGCTATGCATAGGGTTGCTGTGCATCGAAGATGACTCGACAGCACCTAACAACAAGATTAAGATAATCACATAAGGCAAGATGGCCCTCTGTGTAGAATATTACATGGTGAACACTTGTGTATAAATTGTGAGGCTGCAGCATCATCCTCTGTCTGCTTGGTCTAACTTCATGTAGCAAATGCAAAATGCAACCACTGCTGTGGGGTCGGATCTGACTCATAGCAACCCCTTCTTGGGTTTCTGAGGCAGTATCACTATGGCAATAAGTTGCCCAACATTCCTTCCAAGGAGCGGCTGGTGGGTTTGAACTGCCATCCTTCTGGTTAGTTGTCAAATGCTTTAGGTGCTACGCCACCAAAGAATCAAGATCAGTAGTCCAAGGCTGAGTCCTATGAAGTGAAAGTAAGACAAACTTACTCTTTCAAAACATTTCACCAATTTTGATATGAGCTATTGTTCCTATGGCACTTCTTTTCTCTGCTAGGTTCAATAATTCATTGCAGTGGCCATACAGACTGAAAAGAATATCCTTATGATTCTGGGGTTATTTAGGGAAGTAACAGGTTACAATTCAGGATGAGAAATTACTTAGGATACCATTCTTAGATCTGGACACACTCAGCCATGCCCACAGAGAATGGTCTCTCTGGTGCTTAGCCTCAATCCCTCAGGCTTCTTGGGGCTCTTGGGACTGCCTAGCCTCTGCCCTGCTGGGGCAAGAGTTACAAACCTTTTTGTTGTTAGGAGCCATAGAGTTGGCTCTGACTCATAGAGACCCTATGTACAACAGAACAAATCACTGCCCAGTCTTGCTCCAGCCTTACAATCCTTGCTATACCTGAACCCATCATTGCAGCCACTGTGTCAATCCATCTAGTTTGAAGGCCTTCCCCTTTTTGGATGACCATCAACTTTACCAAGCATGATAGCCTTCTTCAGGGAATGATCCTTCCTGACAACATGACCAAAGTAGGTGAGATGAAATCTGGTCATTCACACTTCCAAGGAACATTCTGGCTGTAGTTCCTCCAGGACAGATTGTTTAGTTCTAGTAGCAGTCCACAGTACTTTCAGTATTGCCAACACAATAACTCAAAAGCATCAACTCTTCTTTGGTCTGATTTCTTGACTGTTGCTTCCATTAGTATTGATTGTGGAACCAAGTATTATGACATCTTTGGCAACTTCAAACTTGTCTCCATTTATCATGATGCTGCTTATTAGTCCAGTTGTGAGAATTTTCATTTTATGTTGAGGTGTAAGACATACTGCAGACTGTAGTTTTTAATCTTCACCAGTCACTGCTTCAAGTCATCCTCACTTTCAGCAAGCAAGGTTGTGTCCATTGCATATTGCAGATTGTTAATAAGTCTTCCTCCTATCCTGACACCACATTCTTCATACAGTCCAGCTTCTTGAACTATTTGCTCAGGATACAGATTGAATAAGTATGGGTGAAAGGATACAACCCTGACACACACCCTTCCTGAATTTAAACCATGCAGTAGTATCCCCTTGTGTTTGAATGACAGCCTTCTATTCTATGTACAAGTTCCTCGTGAGCACAATTAAGTGTTGTGGAATTCTCATTCTTTTCAATGTTATTGATAGTTTGTTATGACCCACATAGTTGAATGCTTTTACATAGTCTATAAAGCACAAGTAAATGATATCACAATAGAACCAACTGAAAGAAAAAAGGATAATATCAGGATACAATGAAAAAATGTACTCCAACAAATTTGAAAATCTGGAAGAAATAGACAGATTTCTAGAAACACATCACTTACCTCAACTAACACAGACTGAGATGGAAAAGTTGAACAGATCCATAGCAAAAGAAGAAATTGAACAGGACAAAAAAAAAAAAAATTACCAACAAAAAAAGTCCTGGCCCAGACAGCTTCACAGGAGAATTCTACCAAACATTCAGAGAAGAACTGACACCAATCCTACTCAAACTATTCCAAAACATACACAAGGATGGAATCCTCCCTAACTCATTTTATGAAGCAAGTATAACCTTGATACCAAAACCAGGCAAAAAACATCACTCAACAGGAAAACTACAGATAAATATCCCTCATGAATATAGATGCAAAAATCTTCAACAAAATCCTAGCCAATAGACTGCAACAACATATTAAGAAAATCATTCATTACGACCAAGTAGGATTCATATCAGGTATGCAAGGGTGGTTCAACATTACAAAAACAATCAACGTCATCTACCACATGAATAAATCAAAGGAAAAGAAGCACATGATTATATCAATCAATGCAGAAAAAGCATTTGATAAAATCCAAACTCCATTCCTGATCAAAACTCTTAGCAAAATAGAAATAGAAGGGACATTTCTCAATATAATAAAGGGCCTCTATGCAAAACCAACAGCCAACATTATTCTCAATGGAGAGAGACTGAAACCATTTCCCTTGTGAACAGGAACCAGACAAGGATGCCCACTAACACCACTTCTATTCAACATTGTACTGGAAGTCCTAGCCAGGGCCATATGACAAGAAAGGTATATGAAAGCAATCCAGATTGGTAAGGAAGAAGTCAAACTATGCCTATTCGCTGATGATATGATTCTATACCTAGAAAACCCAAGAGGCTCAGTCAAAAATCTACTGGAACTAATTGAGAGATTTAACATCATGTCAGGATACAAGATCAACATCCAAAAATCAGTTGAATTCCTCTACACCAGCAAAGAGATTGCTGAAAAAGAAATAAGGAAATCAATACATTTACAATAGCTACCAAAAAAAATAAAATACTTGGGAATAAATCTCACCAGGGACACAAAAGACCTGTACAAAGAAAACTATAAAAAACAACTTCAAGAAACCATATAAGATCTACATCAATGGAAGAACATCCTCTGCTTGTGGATAGGAAGATTAAACCTTGTGAAAATGTCAATTCTACCCAAAGCAATACATACATTCAATGCAATCCCAAACCAGATCTCATCAACAATTTTTAAGGTTATGGAAAAACCAATAATTAACTTTATATGAAAATGAAAGAGACCTTGGATAAGCAAAGCATTATTGTAGAAGAACAAAGTAGGAAATCTCACACTGCCATAGCTCAAAACCTACTATACAGCCACAGTAGTCAAAACTGCCTGGTATTGGTCAAGGACGGACACATAGACCAATGGAATAGAATTGAGAACCCAGAAATTGATCCATCGACCTATGCTCAACTGATCTTTGACAAAGGGCGGAAATCCTTTAAATGGGGAAGAGAATGTTTGTTTAATAATGGTGCCAGCAAAACTGGATATCCATTTGCAGAAAAATGAAACAAGATCTGTACCTCACACCATACACAAAAAAAGAACTCCAGATGGATTAAATACTGAAATGTGAAATCTAAACCTATAAATTTCCTCAAGGAAAACTAGGGGCAAATGTAGGGCTCTAATATAGGGTATAAATAGACTATCAAGCATAACCCAAAATGCACAAACTGCAGAAGATAAACAAGATGAATGGGACCTTCTCAAAGTTAAATTTTTATGTACTTCCAAAGACATTTCCAAAAGTGTAAAAAGAGAACCTACAGATCGGGAAAAAAAAAAATTGGCAATAAGATATCTAACAAAAGACTTATCTCTGGAATTTATAGAAAACTCCAACACCTCAATAACAAAAAGACAAATAATCCAATTGAAAAATGGGTAGAACAGATGAATAGACATTTCACTTAGGAGGATATTCAAGTGGCCAACAAACATGTGAAGAAGTGCTCTCAGTCATTAGCCATTACAGAGATGCAAACCAAAACACCAATGTGATACCATCTTGCCCCAGCACTAGTATCAAAGTTCAACAAGACAGAAAATGACAAATGTTGGCAAGGATGTGGAAAGATTGGGACACTTATACACTGCTGGCGGGACCATAAAATGGTACAACCATTGTGGAAAACAGTATGGCGATTCCTTCTAAAGTTGAAATTAGAAATACCATTTCACTCAGCTATTACATTACTAGGTATATATCCTAAAGAAGTGAGAGCCAGGACAAGGACAGATATGTGCACACCCATGTTCATCGCAGCACTATTTACAAGACCCAAAAGATGGAAACAACGTAGGTGTCCATCAATTGAAGAGTGGATAACCAAACTAGTACATACACAGAATGGAATATTATGCAACCCTAAAGAATAAC
>NW_006921995.1:1864300-1877913 GCF_000298275.1 Orycteropus afer afer | reverse complement strand
GGAAATCAAAGGCATCCAAATTGGTAAGGAAGAAGTCAAACTATCCCTATTTGCTGATAATACGATCCTATACCTAGAAAACCCAAGAGACTCAGTCAACAATCTACTGGAACTAATTGAGAGATTTAACATCATGGCAGGATATAAGGTCAACATCCAAAATTCAGCTGGATTCCTCTACACCGGCAAAGAGATTGCTGAAAAAGAAATAAGGAAATCAATACCATTTACAATAGTTAACAAAAATAAATAAATAAATAAAATACTTGGGAATAAATATTACCAGTGACACAAAAACCTGTACAAAGAAAACTATAAAAAACTACTTCAAGAAACCATAAGAGATCTATATAAATGGAAGAATATACCATGCTCATGGATAGGAAGATTGAACACGGTGAAAATGTCAATTCTACCCAAAGCAATCTATATATTCAATGCAATCCCAATCCAGATCTCATCAACATTCTTTAGGGATATGGGAAAACCAATCACTAAGTTTATATGGAAAGGAAAGAGACCTCAGATAAGCAAAGCACTGTTGAAAAAGAAGAATAAAATAGGAGGTCTCACACTGCCAGATCTCAAAACCTACTATACAGCCACAGTAGTCAATACTGCCTGGTATTGGTTTAATGACAGATACATAGACCAAAAGAATAGAATTGAGAACTCAGAAATAGATCCATCAACCTATAGTCAGCTGATCTTTGACAAAGGCCCAAAATTCATTAAATGGGGAAGATAATGTTTGTTTAATAAATGGTGCTGGCAAAACTGGAGATCCATTTGCAGAAAAATGAAACAAGATCTGTACCTCACACCACACACAAAAACGAGCTCCAGATGGATCAAAGACTTAAATGTGAAACCTAAAACTATACAGTTCCTCAAGGAAAAACTGGGGGCAAATTTTGGGGTCCTAATATGTGGCATAAATAGAGTATCAAGCATAACTCAAAATGCACAAACAGCAGAAGAGAAATCAGATGTTTGAGACCTTCTACAAATTAAATTTTTATGTGTTCCAAAGACTTCTCCAAGAGTCAAAAGAGAACTTACAGATTGGGAAAAAATATTTGGTTATGAAGCAAGCATAACCTTTATACCAAAATCAGGCAAAGACATCACTCAAAAGGAAAACCACAGACCAATATCCCTCATGAATATAGATGCAAAAATCTTCAACAAAATCCTAGCCAATAGCCTGCAACAACATATCAAGAAAATCATTCATTGATTTCATTCGGGACTTATCTCTAGAATTTATAGAAAACTCCAACATCTCAATAACAAAAAGACAAACAATTCAATTGAAAAATGGGCAGAAGACATGAATAGACACTTCACCAAGGAGGATTTTCAAGCAGCCAACTAACATATGAAGAAGTGCTCACAATCATTAGGTATTAGAGAGATGCAAATTAAAACAACAATGAGATACCATCTTGCTCCAGCACCAGGAGCAAAGTTCAACGAGATAGAAAACAACAAATGCTGGCAAGGTTGTGTAGAGATTGGGACTTTCATACACTGCTGGTGGGACTGTAAAATTGTACAACCATTGTGGAAAGCAGTATGGCGATTCCTTAAAAAGTTGGAAATACAAATATTATTTGACCCAGCCCTTCCATTACTAAGTATGTATCCTAAAGAACTGAGAGCCATGACAACAACAGACATATGCACACCCATGTTCATTGCAGCACTATTTACAATAGCCAAAAGATGGAAACAACGTAGGTGTCCACCAACTGAGGAATGGATAATCAAACTATGTGTGTACAATGGAATACTATGCAATGCTAAAGAATAATGTAGAATCTGCAAAACACCACATAACAAGGATGAACTTGGAGGACCTTATACTGAGTGAAATAAGTCAATCACAAAAGGACAAATATTGTATTAGTCTGCTATTGTAAAAGTCAAGGAAAGATTTCTTTACGGAAGGAAATTTTCTTTGTTGGTTACCAGGGGTGGCAGAGGAGGGGGGAGAGAACACTGTTAGATAGATAGATATAAGTATTGATTTGGGTGGAGAGAAGGGCAATGTACCAAATGTGAGTGATCAATATGGTGGCATTGAAGAAGAGAAAGACATAGGGAGGTACATGGGAGGTACAGACAACAAAGATGAACCCTTTAGCACCTACAGTACTGTGTTGTCAGTGAAGGCAAACATGGGTATATGGGTGGACAGATGGGTGGACAGGCTGAACTATTAGATATGTCTATGAAGTGGGGAGTCTATTCAAGAACATGTACAGGGTTGACAGGCAGTGATCCTATAAGTTTATGAGAATGATCAGAATTCCCAGGTTTATAGAAGTGCTGACAAGGGTCAAGGTTGTAGTCACTGTTTGGTCACAGCCAGCCACCCATAGGGACCAAGTAGTGGAATCTGTGGGCTCGGGACCATAATCTCAGGAGACATGAAGCTCAATCGGCATAACATACTACACAAAACATTGTTCCACCTCCTACTTTGGCGAGTAGTGACTGGGATCTTGAAAGCTTTCAAGCTGCCACCTAGTTGCAATGATGGGTCTCTCCTTGTCCAGAGCAGAGAGGATGAGGAAAACCAAAAATTCATGGAAACGGTTGGTCCTAGTGACTGGTACACCATCCGATCTGCAGCCTGTATGACTGTGAGACCAGAGGAACTGGATGGTGACCTGCTGCCACTGTTGTCCACTTGGAGGGGGATCTATGTAGGAGATCCTTGGTGGAGAGGGAGGGCAATGTCGAACAAAACTCAAAATCATTTGGAGAAAAAAAAAGGGGGGGGGACCAGTTTTGCTGGTCTGACAGAGCCTGGTGGAACCTCTGAGACTGTGGCCCCTGGATGCCCTTCAGGTCTGGAATTGAACCCACACTTGTGGCTTTCAGCCAGGAAGGGGACAGGCGTATGAGTCAAACATTTTCCTGGGGTGGATACACTCCTTGGAGAGAACAATCATGGGAGGGGGTGTGCTGCTTATGCATGGGGAGACAGCTCACGGGGCAGGCGTACATTGAGGCTGGACACAGGGAAGAGGTAACTATCAGGAGGAAGTGGGAGGGGAGCTGTTGCATTGTGATGGATTGTGGTCAATGATGTGAGATGAAGAGTATGTGAACTGCTGTATGGAAGGTGAATTTGCTCTGTGGGTTTTCACCCAAATCACAATTAAAAAGTTATGGGGGGGGGTGGGAAAGAAGAAGACAAAGTATTATAATGAAATGTGTAAAGATTTGGAGATAGAAAATCAAAAGGGAAGAACATGCTCAGCATTTCTCCATCTCAAAGAGCTGAATTAAAAAAAAAAAAAAAATTAGGTCTTGTGTTGCAATACTGAAGGAGACTATGGTCCAAATATTGAATGATGTAGAAAGCATCAAAAGAATATGGAAGTAATACACAGAGACACTGTACCAAAAGCAATTGGTTCATGCTCAACCTTTTCAAAAGGTAGCATATTAGTCAAGAACTAACAGTTTTAAGGAAGAATTCCAAGCTGCACTGAGAGAATTGGGAAGAAACAAAACTCCAACAATTGACAGTATACCCATTGAGAAGTTTCAACAAACAGATGCAGTGCTGGAGGCACTTACCCATGTATAACAAGAAATTTGGAAGACAGCTACCTGGCCAAACAACTGAAAGAGATCCATATTTGTGCCCATTCCAAAGAAAGGTGATCTGACAGAATGTGGAAATTATCCAACAATACCATTAATATTACATGCAAGTAAAATTTTGCTGAAGAGCTCTGGTAGCATAGTGCCTAAGGCACTTGACTGCTAACCAGAAGGTTGGCAATTCAAACCCACCAGCCACTCCTCATAAGGAAGATGGGGCAATCTACTTCCATAGTGATACTGCCTCAGAAACTCAAAGAAGGGTCGCTATGAGTCATATCCAACTCGAGGGCACATAACAACAACAACAACATTTCAAAAATACTTGTAGCAGTACACTGACAGGGAAATTCCAGAAATTCAAGCTGGATTCAGAAGAGGACATGGAATGAGGGATATCATCAGATGAATCTTGGCTAAAAGAAAAAATATTGGAAAGATGTTTACCTGTCCCTTACTGACTTTGCAAAAGCATTCTACTGTGTGGGTCGTAATAAATCATGGATAACTTTGAGAAATATGGGAATTCCACAACACTTAATTGTGCTCATGAGAAACCTGTACATGGATCAAGAGGCTGTTGTTGAAACAGAACAAGGGGATATTTCAGGGTTTAAAATCAGGAAAGGTGTGTGTCAGGGTTGTGTCCTTTCACCATACATATTCAACCTGTATTATGCTGAGCAAATAATCTGAGAAACTGTATTATATGAAAAAGAACATGACCTCAGAAGTGGAAGGAGACTCATTAACATCCTGCCATATGCAGATGACACAACTTGCTTGCTGAAAGTGAAGATGACTTCAAGCATTCACTGATGAAGATCAAAGACTACAGTCTTTAGTATGGATTACATCTCGACATAAAGAAAACAAAAATCCTCACAATTAGACTAAAAAGCAACATCACTATACATGGAGAAAAGATTGAAGTTGTTAGGGATTTCATTTTACTTGGATTCACAATCAACACTCACGGAAGCAGTAGTCAAGAAATCAGATGTTATATTTCACTGGGCAAATCTGTTGCAAAAGATCTCTTTAAAGTGTTAAGAAGCAAAGATGTCTCTTTGAAGACTAAGGTGTTCCTAACCCAAGCCATGGGAGCTCTGGTGGCATAGTGCCTAAGGCATTTAATTACTAACTGAAATGCTGGTTCCTTCCTTCCTTGGAAGGAAGACTGGGCAATCTACTTCCATAGAGATACCTCCTTTGAAACCCGAGGAGGGGTCACTATAATTCGGATTCCACTCGACAGCAGTGTTTGTTTGTTTGTTTGTTTGTTTGTTTTAACCCAAGCCATAGTATTTTCAGTCACTTCACATGCATGTGAAAGCTGCACAATGAATAAGGAAGACTGAGAAGAGTTGATGCCTTTTTATTGTGGGTTTGGTGAAGAATACTGAAAATACCATGGACTGCCAAAAGAACATATTTGAGCTGGAAGAAGTCCAGCCAGAATGCTCCTTGGAAGCCAGAATGGCCAGACTTCGTCTCACCTACTTTGGCTATGTTGTCGGAAGAGACCATTCCCTGGAGAAGGCTATCATAGATGGTAAAGTAGAGGGTCAGTGAAAAAGGGGAAGACCCTCAATGAGATGTATTGACACAGTGACTGCAACAATGGTCTTAAGTATAGCAAGGACTGTGAAGATGGTGCAGGACCAGGCAGTGTTTCATTCTGTTGTATAGAGTGTCGCTATGAGTCACAGTTGACCCAAAGTCACCTAACAACAAAAACAACCTTTACAGGGGTGCCATGTGCCTTACTTGTATTATTAGCAAACTGTCAGGTCCCCTTGATGGGCCACAAGCACTTTATTTGCATTGTTGTTGTTGTTGTTATGTGCTGTCGAGTCGGACCCAACTCATAGCTACCCCTCCTTGGGTTTCCGAGGCAGTATCACTACGGAAATAGATTACCCAACCTTCCTTCTGAGGCGGGGCTGGTGGGTTTGAACCTAACTGCTAACCACTTGACAAGTTAGCAGTCAAGTGCCTTAAACAATACCACGCTACCACTACCAGAGCCCCTTTTATTTGCATAATCCCACCCAATCTTTTGGTGGAAGTTACAAAACCATGGCTAGAAAGGACATATGAAAGTGAGCCATTGCACCACAGCTTGCATTTCAATTAAAACCAGATCTCTTGACAACTTTGTGCATCTGAGCCCCAGCCATATGAGGGGACTTTGTTAGCCTCCCCCATTCATGGTCAATGTAAGCATATCTATTCTTAGACTATGAAATATGTGCCTTATGTGTCAAGGGAAGAATTGCTGGCTTATCACAGCTGCTGCCTTGTGGAAAGTACTTTGTGTGGTCTGTGAGCAGAACTTTCCTCCCTTCCTTCCCAGCTGAACACCACTGAGTGGGAAAAGGCTCATCTCAGGCTTATCACCCCTCTTTGTGCTCCTCACATGGAACTGGGGAGGATTAGAAAGAATCAGTCTGGGGTGAGGGGTTCAGAGGCCAGTTTATTCCCATTGAGCCAAAGAATAGCATAAAAAAAAAAAAAAAAAAAAAAAAAAATTGTCCCTCTTAGGTTGCCTAGATAGAAAAGAAGAAAGAAGACAAAGGCTACTAAATAAATGAATACTTCTTTAGAAGCATCTGTACCAGGCTCATAACTGCATTTGAATTAAAATTGAATAACTTTGGTAAAAAATTCTGACAAATTTTAAATAGGAGCTAGCAGGAGGGGAAAAAAAAACCCTCAAAATACTCATTTTTTATTCACTGGTGATTAACTTGGAATGTAGTCATATGATGATCCCAAGGCTATTTAAATGATGAAGAGAAATTTTCCAGTATTTTCAAAATAAAACAGTACAAATTTTGTATTTCTATACCAGATTGTGGTTTAATTTAAATAGTTTTAACTAAAAACTATTTTTATTAAGATCCTTTGCTGTCAGAATCAATCAGAAGTAAAAGACAGGACCTGAAAATGAGATATAAGAATTTTCACATAATTCTTAGTTGCAACAACCACTGCTCTCGCGTTCCTTACAATTTGAAATCTTGGGAATCACATTGCCACTTATCCTAACTTGAGTTTCAAGTATATCTTAGCAATCACCTTGTAAAACCCAAGTCTCTCTTGTTTCTAGTTACTTCAAGGATATGATCATTATATTATTTCATTAAAGTATCTAAAATTAAGGAGTCAAAAATATGGGTTCTGAAAAATTGAAAAAGAAAAATTCTTTTCCATTTTTCTTAACTCCTAAAGTTTATGTTTGGATTAACATTTCAAAAGATTACACAAACCAGTTTATCTACTGTTAGTTCAGAGGAATCAAAATATAACACAGATAATGATAGTATGATAGTAAAATTATTCATAGACTTAAATAACAGTCTTTAAAGAAATATTATTCTAACTCATTTAGTTGATTGAGTTTGCCCTCATACTGAAAGCTAAATTTATTTTTGTTGGAATACATGCAACAGTTTAGAAATAGAAAATTTTGTTTGCTTTTATTATTAGATGAAATGACATATTTTGGGTTCAAGCTGTTCATTTGAAGATTGTTTTTTTATCTTCCTTTCAGAGCAAAAGTTTTTCCAGATTCCCTGCACCTATTTTCACAACCAGAATAAAGTAAAAAAGTTTTCTGCCTCTTAACATGAGTTACCAGGCAGAATATATTTCAGTATACCAGCTGTAAAACTGTCAATCACACAAACATTGCAAGCATTTAGTAACTCACTAAAATCTTACATTAACAGACATTCTCTGATATCTAGTAATCAATACTAGGATATTTAACTGGAAGAGAGTCACATTATTTTCTTGTGTGAAACCAGAGATGTGGTGAAAAAAAGTCATAAATTTCAGCATTTCCTGCTGTTTCACTGGGGGGTCCTTGTTTGCTCTTAATATTCTTTATTAGAAGCACCGCATCACTACTGAGTATGCTCACAAAGGTAGAAAAATCTTTTTCAACAGTAGCAAAATAATTTCTCTCAAGGATCAATAGATAATTCATTTCATTTTATATAAGAAAATGTGATGTCCAACCCAAGACTCTTAAAATTGTTTTCATGATTTTTGCCATTCAATTGGTTAAATTTTATTTACTTATCCTTGCCAAATATAAGGAAAGATGCAAAGGATGTATGCCATTTGTCAATTCTGGTTTTATGGGCCTTTTTGGTAAAATGTGGAGGGTAGAGATTTTTTAGAGGTTATTTATCCTCACAGCCAGAGAGTATGGAAAGTTTTGTTGGAGAGTGTTTCTTTGAATACTTACTTTGAATCGTCCTTAAGCAAGTTCCATGTGATAAAACAGAAAGTGGACTATAGAAAGTTGTTCTCCTTACATTGAATCTAAAAAGATACCAATATAAGGGTTGCACATTGGAATAATAATTATGATAATGGAGTTTGGTGTTGTGTTTGTTATTGCCTCTACATTTTCCAGCGGATTGCATGTGCCTATGATAAAGAAATAGTCTATGATAGTCAAACAAAGGAGTAGTCATTTCAGTCTATGTTTGAACTTCCACTCTTCTATACCAATCAAACAAAGTGATATCCAGCTGCTTACTTACCCCAACCGTAAAACGCGTTTTATCTTGTACTTCTGTGGGTATCTATAAATATATTATGTAAACAATTCAGTATGAGACAGTTGAGGTTTCAATTGCATCAGAGTCAGGGAATACAGGGCTGCAATTGCCAAAGCAATTTAAACTTGGACCCCACCCCTCCTCATTATGGGCGATATAATAGTGCCTTTCATTTTATGAATCTGTTGTATGCGACCTTTTATGTTATAATATGGGCATCTGGTTATGGGTGACAGACAGGATTGCAAGGCTAGAAAGGACCACTTCTCCTTAGGATTGTAGTAATATTCTAAGCTATTTAACATGCACAATCTCCAAATACTGCAAACCCTGAGAGACCTGTGAGGGCTTCCCTACTAAATGTCCTTACCCCATAACTATAACATAACACATGGAACAGAGCTTCTGAGTTTAACCGAATCATTGGACTTGTTGAAAGAAAGGCCTGTGCATATGTATGAGAGTCTTCTTTTAATAGAATGAAGGGATTATTTCCAATAATGTAAGAAATCAGTTTTTCAAAGAAAGAGTCTTGGAAAATATAAGAAAACATGAAAAGGAAAATAATGTTTTACATTTTTCTGAATATCCTTCCTAGCCTCACAGATGCTTCTACATTTCTATTTTACAACATTGATATACTGTACAATGGTTTTGTACACTATTTTTTTTTACCAAGAAAAAAATAAAAAACTCACTGCCATCGAGTCAATTCAACTCATAGTGACCCCTCCTTGGGTTTCTAAGGCAGTACGTCTATAGAGGTAGATTCCCCAATCTTCCTTCCAAGGAGTGGCTGGTGGGTTTGAACCACCAGCCTTCTGGTTAGCAGTCGAATGTCTTAGGCACTACGCCACCAGAGCTCCCTCAGTTGTTAATATTTTACGACCATCTTTCCACCACAATAAATATATTTTTACAACATGGTTGTTTAAAGGTTACATATTCCATTGTATGGATGCAAACATTTTTTTGCTTAGCTCTTTCTATTTTTAGATTTTTTTTTTATTTTGCTAATATAGGTAAGGCTGAATTGTACCAATTCTAATTTTTTAGAATACCTTTTAGAAATAGATATTTGTGTTCAGAGATAAATAAATTTTTAAGGTATTTGAGAGCTATAGCCATATTGTCTTTCAGAAAATTTATCATATGTCTATTTTCAGTCCCAATACAATTTTCTTTTAAGTGAAACCATTGTTGGAAATGTCTATACTCTATTGTTATCAGAAACATTTTTAAGGAATTCAGCTGTTGAGTCTAGTTCTATATTATAAACATAAACAATGAAAGTTATGAAAACAACATCTGTTGTTGTTGTATGCTGTCAAATCAACTCCAACTCATAGCTTCCCTATATAACAGAGTAGAACTTCTCCAGAGGGTTTCCTAAGCTGTAATCTTTACAGCAGTAGATCACAAAGTAATTTCTCCTGCAGAGCTGGTGGTGGGTTTGAACTGCCAACCTTCAGTTCACAGCCAAGCCCTTAATCATTGCACCACCAAGATTCCTTGAAAACATCTAGAACAGACTTTTATCCTTACACTAGGTGATGGAAAGCTAAGTTACGAGATAAGAATGTACTTTATTCACTCCATCCTCACTTCATTTGAGTCTGTTCCTTAAAGATCTGTATCTCACAAAAATTCTTCTTGAATTTGTAAAATTTCATTGCTGCTGTGTCATTTCTCATTTTCCATACTGAAGACTGCGTATGAAGGAGATTTCTTCAATCTATGTAAGCCTATAGAATACAGCCTAAACTATACCATTGAGCAAAACTATGCACTGTGTAGTTGGGAGCACATGGTTATTAAACACAGAAGTGAAGCAGGCACGTAAGTTCTAGCTTTAGTAGTGGGGTATGGTTTCTCCACACATGCCCATCAGTGTGATTGTTTGAGCCAGCTGTGGCTATAACATTGGCCACCCTTCTCTCCTTCTCTCGCTCTTTTTTCTTCTTCTTTTTCTTCTCTCTCTTTTATGAGGAAAGAGTCAGAAAAGAAATGCAATCAATGAGAAAACACTCAGGTGAACATGGTTGACAAGCAGCTGCTGCCAGTGAACAAAAATGCACAGATCAGGCCCAGCCTTGCTTTGCTTGTGAGTGCAGTACACAGCCTTTGGCATAATCACTTTAGGATAATGTTCCTTTCTTTAAACGTTTGAATCTCTGACAGTGAGCAGATAACTAGAGAAACTTGGTAGTGCAGTGGTGGAGGGAGGCTAACTGTGTACATTCACTAATATATGCACACCAATAGGTATATTTGTGGAGTTATCTTACACTGGTTCAACATGAAAGAAAATGATAGTTGACTAAATGGTCAAGAATGTAAAAAAACAGAGTGCAATATCTGAGAATTTTGTATGACCTTTAAGTGATTATCTTATTTCAAATACTGATTTGCCTCATCCCTTTGGTGTAGAGGGGCAAATGGTTGGCACAAATGGTTAAGTGCTTAGCTGCCACCGAGTTGACAGTTTGAAATCTACCTAGGTTGGAGTCCACCTTTTCTTGGAAGAAAGGCCTGGTGATATACTTACAAAAGGTCACCACCAAAAAAAAAAAAAAAAACCAGACTCACTGCCATCGAGTCATTTTGACTCATAGAGACCCCTCCTTGTGTTTCCAAGGTGGTATCTCTACTTCCATAAAGATAAAACCAAATGTAGAGTAAAACCAAATTGATTTGGTTTTAGGTATTGATATAGAGTAATTGTTGTTGTGTTGTTGTTGTTTGCCATCGAGTCGGCCCCGACTCATAGCGACCCCTCCTTGGGTTTCCGAGGCAGTATCACTACGGAAGTAGGATACAACCTTCCTTCCGAGGTTGATACTGCCTTCCTTGATACAACCTTCCTTCCGAGGAGTGGCTGGTGGGTTTGAACCGCCAGCCTTCTGGTGAGCAGTCAAGTGCCTTAGGCACTATGCTACCAGAGCTCCCATAGAGTAATTGAGACAACCAAATTTATATGACCTAAATCTGATTTTTAAATCAATGATCCATATTTCTATATGAACACCTGTATCATCATCTATATACATTTGTTTCTGAAAAATATTTTATTTCCTTTTGCCTTACATGTCAGCCACATTCCCACCTCCTTGCCTTTCATGAATTGTGGATAGTTCCAACCTATTTACCCTAGTAAAAAAAAAAAAGGCATATTTTTCAAGCAGATCTTTCATAGCAACTGCTTATCTAACTGCATTTTAATGAGACACAATATATTGGAGTTTTGCTGCAGCAGCATTTTAACCTTTACAAGGTCAGTTGGTATAGAATCAATGTGCTATTATTATTTGTGAACTCCAAAGCCTATGTGAACATGCATGTGGACACACACACACATTTATGGGAAAGTTAAAGAACACGTCTACTGAAAGAGAGACTATGTTTGAGCAGTAAATATCCTGCCTCAAAAAGAAAGAAAGAAAAAGCCAGCAACTTTCTCAGATTTCACCTTGTTTCATGACAATTCAGTCTCATGAAAGCACATATACACTTATCCTTGCACCTGGGAATTCGTGGTACTTCGTAACCTGAAGTATCACTCCCCACTTTATGAAGTGAAAAGGGTCCCACAAGAAACACACACAAAGACACACACCTGAGTTTCAGTTCTGTGGTGGTGGTGGTGGTGGTGGTGGTGATTGGTTTCTATTGGACCCAGGTGCAGATAGTTAAAGTAATCATGTTCAATTCAGAGTTCTTGAACATCACTGATTTAGACGAGGCTTTATTTATTTATTTATTTTATTTTACCTCCATTTCTCCTCCCACTTATGGGTAGTTTTTTGAGCTCTAGTGATACAGTGCTTGGTGCCTGAGTCAGTTTCAACTCAAGCGATCCTATGTATAACAGAACAAAACACTACCCTGTCTTGCAGCATCCTCACAATCATTGTCATGCTTAAACACATCAGCACAGCCAATGTGTAAATCCATCTCGTTTTGAGTCTTTCCTTTTTCACTGACATTCTACTTTACCTAGTATGATATCATTCTCCAGGGACTGACAACATGACTGAAATATGAAAGATGAAGTCCCATCATTCTTGCGTCTAAGAAGCATTCCAACTGTACTTCTTCTTAGATTTGTGCATTCTTCCAGCAGTTCATGAAATCCTATGGGGTCATTATGAGTCAGAATCAACTCAACAGCAGTGGATTTGGTTTGTTTTTGGTGTAAGTAGCCATTCAAATATGTTTAATATACATCATTCATTTATAAGGGTCTTTCCAACCTGTCTGCTACTCTCCCAGACTGAGTCCCACAGTCCATTCCTCTCCCACTCTCTATTTTCTTCCAGCTCTCTCATGTTTTTCCAGAACTTTACCAAAGTACAGTAAAAATTGCCCAAATGTTTAAAGAAAAGGCTTATGCCTGTAATGGGGTCAGAAAATTTCAAGACAGAATATTCTTCATAAGCTATGATTTTCATCACTTTATTTGCTCGTTCTTGCATAGTTATCTCCTATGTGGTATGGTTTATAGAAAGCATACAGATGAAGGTTTACTTATAATGTGTGCTAGGTGCTTGGGAAAATGGAGAAAAAATAAAACTCTGCTGCCATCGAGTCAGGTCTGACTCATAGCGACCCCTCCTTGGGTTTCCCTGATGATATCACTATAGAAGTAGATCGCCCAATCTTCCTTCCGAGGAGTGGCTAGTGGAGAGAAAATACCTACCCTTAAATTCCTTTATCATAATTAAACTAAGATTCGGGGGGGGGGGGATATTTTTAGAGAATAATCAAAGCAGTATTTAATTAAAAGCCAATTTTCTTGGAACATTTTTTTTTTTTAACTTTAGAAAAAAGCATTGAAGTTGGTGTGGTCAAGCAAGAGTCCTCTCCCTTCCCCAATAACCCATTATGACTCCTTATTTGGGAGCTCTGGTAGCGTAGTGCCTGAGGCACTTGACTGCTAACCAGAAGGCTGGTAGTTCAAACCCACCAGTCACTCCTCGGAAGGAAGGTTGGGCAATCTACTTCCGTAGTGATACTGCCTTGGAAACCCAAGGAGGGGTCGCTAGGGGTTGGGGCCGACTCGACGGCACATAACAACAACAACAACTCAAAATTTACAGATAAGGAGATTGAGGTTTAAAAGGAGTAACTTATTCATGGCTATACAGAGTAAGGACTGGACTCTAGCTTTTTTTTGTTGCTTTAATCTCCAAAATCCATGCTCTAAAATTGGTTCTATTGGGAGCTCTGGTAGCATAGTGGCTGTGATAGTTGGAGCTGTATGTCAACTTGGCTGGACCCCAGTTGTGGGTGGTTGTTCCCATGATGGGATCAGATGACTGAGTTCTGAGTGGCCGGTCTGCCCAAGGGGAGTTTCCCTAGGGGTGTGGCCTGCTTGCAATGATATTCCAAGGACAATCTGGAAGAACG
>NW_006921995.1:1851245-1863751 GCF_000298275.1 Orycteropus afer afer | reverse complement strand
TGACTGCTAACCAGAAGGCTGGCGGTTCAAACCCACCAGCCACTCCTCAGAAGAAAGATAGTGCAATATACTTCCATAGTGATACTGCCTCGGAAACCCAAGGAGGGGTCACTATGAGTCGGGTCCAACTCTACGGCACATAACAACAACAACAACAACAAAATTTGTTCTATAGTAGTTAACTATTGTTTTTATCATTAGTTTCCAAGTCAACTTCAACTTTTGACAACGTCACATTTGTCATAATACAACTGTGATCCATAGAGATTTCAGTGGCTGAGTTTTTTGAGGTAAATCACCAGGCCTGTCTTCTGAGGTGACTTTCAGTGGATTCAAACCTCCAAACTTTCTGTTGGCGACTAAGAACATTAACCATTTTACCACCAGGTATTCCACATTACTTTACAGTATTCATTTATTCAACAGTTTTGTCCCATCCTGTATTTCAGGCCCTGTACTAAACATTGGAGATAGGGAGATTAGATAGTGAATTGAAGGACTGAGCAAAGAAAGCAGAGTGTTTATCTACTCAAGCCCATGCATTCTTATTTAAATTATGTCTAATAAAGCACATATCAAGGACAACTTTAAAGGGAAAAAGTGTAAATAAGATGTCTAAAACACAATGAACATAAAATTGAACCCCCTTAAAAAAAAACCCTTTTGGTTTATTAAAGAGCTCTGATGGCAGCGTGGGTAAGCCATTTGGCTACCAACCAGAAGGTTGGCCATCCAAACCGACCACCTGCTCTGTAGGAGGAAGAAGGGGCAATCTACTTCCAGAAAGATTTACAGCTTTTGAAACCCTGTGGCAGTCACTATGAGTCAAAATCTACTACATGGCAGTGAGTTTGGTTTTTTATTTTTGACTGTTAGGTTTATTACAACTTTAATTGCTTTTTCTATAGAATGACTATCCCATTGCTGACTGCAGACTCACATTAGATTGGCATCCATATTGGAAAGGTCTCTAAATGGTAGATCAACTATGATATGGTACATGATTTAATATTGTGATTATCCAAGATTATTATTTGGATTTTAGCAAACTGTTCCTAATTTTATAAACACAAAAGCATGATATGGAATCTATTTTGGATTGAAAGATGACTGTTCTGGTTACTTAGTACCTCTCTGACAAGAATATGCCACAAATGGGATGCCTTGAACAAACAGGAATTTGCTTTTACAATTTGGAGGCTTTAAGTGCAAGTTCAAAGTGCCAGGCTCTAGGGGCTGGATGAAAGCCCCTCAACCTTGGGGTTCAGCTCTGCCTCCTGTTCCCAGCCCACTGGAGCTAGAGGCTTTTCTTCAGTCAGCCAGCTGTTGGCTGCTGAGACTGACAAACCCAAGATTGACAAGTAAAAAGGCACAGGCCCGATGTTATCAAAGCACGTGGCAAGCCATTAATTTAAGTGCATTGAAAATCCCGTGGTTGGCAGAGTATGGCAGGTTGCTGAACAATGACAGGACTCCATGCAGGGTTCAAGCATGTCATAAGTTAGAGAACATTCCCAAAGCTGCATCTTATATTCAGGAAGCAGACCACATACCCAAAGCAGCTACTCAGCTGCTTGTGGTAGATCCCACCATGGAGTTGATTGCCAGTCTCATCATGGGGAATAACTACCACCAGCTGCCCAGCCACTCAACCAGGCCCAGCCAAGTTGACACACAAATTTAACCGCCACAATGATTAATTCCTAAGATTGGTGTAATGATCTATTCTTCCATGCTCTGAAAAGCTACTCATTAATATCCTTAAAACAGCAGTGGAAGAAAATCAAGACAGTGCTATGCTAAAGGATACTAACTAGAATTTTGTGTAGGCAGTCTTGAACATGCAGCTAATAAAGCCATTGTTTGAATTCTTAGCCTGTTTGATGCTACCAATCAGATCATCCAAGGTTATAAGTAGCATCACAACAAAATAGACATGAATGGAAACAAATACTGGCCAAGAGGCTCACATGGGTCACCTTCAGGTCACTCGTCCATGCAAGCAGCATTTTATGATTTGGTTCAGTGCTATCCTGAGGTGCACATAAACTGAAGCATATTTCTAAAGATTTCCTCAGGAGTGAGTCCTAGCAATTTCCCTTCTTCATTTGTAATGTGTTGACATTAATTAGTACCTAATTCCTGGAGTGTGTTCAGGCTTCAATGACAGAAAGAAATGATTTCTGAGCAGATAGGCATACAGCCTCCTGGCACAGCCCCAGAGGATGAAGGAACAGCCTGGCTGCTCTAGGGAGTGGGTCTGCATCGATCCCATTCACACTCTTTATTAGGACCTAAAGATCTTAAAAGGGAACAGAAACTGATCCTGCTTTATAGTAATAATCATTTTTCCTTAAGTAAATTAAGATACTCTGGGTTATTGTCCAAGATGTGTGAAGAAAAAATGGTAGAGTCGTTTTATGACCATGTGTGGCAATTGAGTAAGGCAATGCCAAAAGTAGTTCTGATTTCAAGGCCCTCTGACTTCATGGTATTTTTTCATTTATATACTTCTTCCCACAATTCTGATCCCACATCTGCACATACAGCTTCCAAAGTTCAATGAAAATGAGCACTATTAAGAAAAGTCTCATTACATTAGTTACACTATATTTAGTATCACAGTGTTGGGAGACTGAAGGAGTTGTGTAGGATTTGTTGTTGTTGGTTGCCGTGGCTCCTGCTCATAGCAACATTATGTATAATAGAACAAAACATTACTTGTTATTTGAGTCCATTGTTGAGGTCACTGTATATTTTGAGTGGCTTCTCACCTAGAGGCTCATCTTCCAGCATTATATCGGATAATATATCCTGCTGTGATCCATAAGGTTTTCCTTTGCCTAATTTTCAGAAATAGATTGCCAGGCTTTTCTTCCTAGTCTGTCTTAGTCTGGAAGCTTCACTGAAATCTGTCAATCATAAGAGACCCTTTCGGTATTTGAAAGACCAGGCAACACACAAGCCACCAAAGTACCACAAAATGAGAGACAGGTGATGGAGTATAGGATAGTTCATGTCTATTATGTCTTCATCCTACAAGAGAAATTTTCCTCTTGGTCAGAGAACTCCTGTGATACTCCTGTACCATTTCAGAGGTTCACTTGAAAATGCTATTAAAGACCACTGTTTTTCCTCAGCTGGTATGTTAGAATCTTTATTTGCAGAACATTTTAATCACTAGAAAGAGGGAGATGAAGAATGACCAAATTAATAAATAATGTAAGTCAGACAAAATAATCAAAGTTGTATTTTTAAAAAGCAAATATGAATACCTTTCAGATCCTAATAAATGATACAGCAAGGAAAAACCTGGAGTAGAAATCCACACAGCAATATAAATGGTACCTGAGTGAAACAAAGAAAAAACCTGACTACAATCTATAACTTAATCCAATTTATGAAAATTAAAAGTGAAAATACAAAAAATAGTAATGCACATTTCACATGAAGACATAAAAATGTGTATATATATATATATATATATATATATATATATATATATAAGTTATTTATGGAGGAAAGATGGAAATGGGCATGGAAAATGGAGAGAAAATGGGTTAAAGAAACAAACAAGAGAAGGTTCTTCCCAGAACCTAATAATAATGTCTAGAGCTTAGAAGTATGATTAGTCTAATTGCTCACCTAAAAGAAAAAATTTTAATGAAATAAAGCAAACAATCTGCATCAATTCTGATTTATGGTAACCACATATGTTGGGCTCCTTTTGATAGATCATCAGGCTGTTTGTCCAAGGTAAAGTTCAAACCACCAGCCTTTCAGTTAATAGCCACTTTGCCTTTTGCACCAACAGGGATTCCTGGTGCCTAACTAATTTCCCAAGAAGGATAGAAAGCTTAGAATTTCTGGCTTTGAATCTTGATCCCACTCTCTTCTTTATAATACTGTGAAACCTATTAACAACCACATCACAAGTAATCTCCTCTTCATGTATTCTCACGACTGTTATGGTTCATGGTATATTCTAAATAAGCAAAGCCATTTTATTGCACAATACTACAGAGAAATTAACAAGAGGCTGAGTCTCTGATGTGCACACTACCTTTGTATAAACCTTCAGCTGTAACAGAAGGAAACAAATCTATGAGTGCACATGATTTCTTCCATTCCTTTCAGCTTCCTTGTTTGTTCACCATCTATTAAGAAATTATCACCTAAACTTAATCCACATCCTGGCAAAGGCAAAATTACCTATTCATTTACCAGCCAAATCTGTAGATTCACTGGTCAGAATTCAGATGTTCAGGAAAACCCACCAATATTTTCAGCAAGACAACTGAACAACTATTCTTTTGTTATCATACCTCTAGGTCACACTACAAGATGTGATGCCTATATTCATACACAGCCTATAAGAATAGATTAATATTATGAAAAACTGTCCCAAAGGAGAAGAAGATAGTGATACTACTAAAGCAGGACCTTGAGCAATTATGAAAATAGGTTTTCCTTCAATAATTAATTTTTAAAATGACTAATGGGTATTTAAAGCACCAGGGTTTTTTTTTTTTTTTTTGCCTGCTATGCAGGAAAGTTTTGATGCTCTAGAGTCTTTAGATTTTATGAACCAAAACATAATGCTTGTGAATACACAGCCATAGACACCTCCATCCTGAAGTACCCTCATAGAAAAAAAGTTTATTGAAAATTTAGCAGATCTGGTTTATAAATAGTGGAGCTTGAGCTTTTAAAGGAGGTGGGTAATCTGTCATAATGGAATATTAACTTCGTTGTAAGCATACACTTATTGTTCTGTTTTTATGAGGACATTATGATCTTTACTTTTGGTATTGTTATTCTGTAATCAGAGTGTGAGACTGCAGAGATAAGTGACAAAAATAGCTTAGCTGCCAGTTAGTTAGTTTTAAAGCTGTTTATTAGATTTTTAAAACAAAATAAAATGGAGGCAATTATCTGTCATTGTCAAAGAAATGTGGGCTGTAGTTCACACAATTAAAATAACTTTTAATTATGTGAGATTGGATTTGCTTTCTCTATAATCCATTTCAAAGGATTCATCCACTTTTCTTTCATTATCTTTGGACTTGTGCATTCTTTCTGTAACAAGAGCTATGACATAGATGGGATACTGAGCGGATCAATTTAGTGATCTTCACAAAGAAGAACAAAGACGGTACCAGTGTTACTTCCTCCAGTAATTGGAAGTTAATTGCTTAGGGTGAATGGATAAAATTTTGAGTCTTTCTCTTTCTCATAATACACATATGTATTCTTTCCTATTTAAATTATTCATTATTTCCCTTAAATTGTTGTTCATAGATGATCAGTACATTCGATCAAAGTTATTTATTAAGCACTTACAATAGACCAACAATTGATCTAATCTCCAGAGTTGTGTTTCTCAAAGTATGATCTCCAGATCTCCTGCAACTGAGTCACTAGAAGTAATGATTGAAATGCAAATTACTTGATAACTACTTCCCAGAGGAGGCTTATGAGTTGCTCTGAAGCTGAACTGCTTTCAGCAGAGCTTCAAAATTAAGATGGTCTAGGAAGGAAAGCCTGGCAATCTACTTTTGAAAATCAGCCAGTGAAAACCCTGTGGATCACAACACTCAGATATGTAACCAATCATGAAGATGGAGCAGGACCCGGCAGCATTTTGTTCTGGTGTAAATGGCATCTCCATGAACCAGAGGACAACTTGATGGCAAAATAGCAGCAAAAGGTGGAGTCCAAGAATCTGAATTTTTAAGAGCATTACCAATTTATTTTGAAAATCCCAATAATAAAATTTGGTTAATGCAGGCAGACAGGCCACACATCCAGACACGGGAGGCAATGGAGGAGCCCGGCCCAGACAGAGCTTGGGGAACCCAGGTAAGGGCAGACACCCAAGAGGCAGGAGGCAGGGGGAAGGAGTCAGGATGACAGAGCCATGGGATCCCGGTAAGGGGAGGGCGGAGAGGTTTTTAACAGCTAAGGGAGACAAACTTATCTGTCAGTTGGTCATGCTATGGTGGCTTGCATGTTGCTGTGAGGCTTGAGGCTGTGCCACTGTTGTCTCAAATGCCAGCAGGGTTGCACATGGTGCACAGGTTTCAACACAGCTTACAGACTGAGATAGAGTAGGAAGAAGGAAGAGACATCTACTTCTCAAAAAAGTGGCTAGGGAAAACCTCATGAATAGCAGTGAAACACTGTCTGATACATTACTGGGCAACTTTATGAATAGCCCTGAAATATTGTCCAATACAGTGCAGGAAGACCAGCCCTTTAGGTAAAAAGGCACTCATAATATGAGTGGGAAAGAGCTGCCTTAATAATGTGGATATAATAAAGCTTTTGGGACCTCCGTTTGCTGACGTGGCACAAATCACTTTGAAGAGAAACAGCTGCAAACATCCATTAATAATCAGAACATGTAATGTATGAAATATGAATCTTGGAAAATTGGAAAGTGTCAAAAATGAAATGAAATGCATAAACATTGATATCCTATGCATTAGTGAGCTGAAATGGACCAATTTTGGCCATTTTGAATCAGATGACCGTATGATCTACTATGCTGGGAATGACTGTTTGAAGAGGAATGGCATCACATAGACTGTTTCAAGATACATCCTGAAGTACAATGCTGTCAGTGATAGGATAATGTCTATACACCAACAAGGAAGTGCAGTTAATACTCCTATTATTCAAATTTACACACCAACCACCAAAGCCAACAATGAAAAAATGGAAGATTTCTATCAAGTTCTGCAGTCTGAAATTGACTGAACATGCAATCAAGATGTGTTAATTATCACTGGTGACTGGAATGCAAAAGTTGGAAACAGAAAAATTACCAGAAGTTGGTAAATTTGGCCTTGGTGACAAATAACACTGGAGACCACATGATAAAATTTTACAAGAACAATGACTTACTCATTGCAAATACCTTTTTTCAACAACACAAATGGCAGCTATCCACATGGACTTCACCAGATGTAGTACACAGGAATCAGATTGACCATATCTGTCCCAAGAGGTGATGTAAAACTTCAGTATCTTTAGCCAAAACAAGGCCAGAAGCTGATAGTGGAACAAACCATCAGCTGTTCATATGCAAATTAAACTTGAAGTTGAAGACAAAACAATTCCACAAGAGCCATAATATGACCTTGAATATATCCCTCCTGAATTTAGAGACGATCTAAAGAATAGATTTGATGCATTGAATACCAATGACCAAAAACCAGAAGAATTATGGAATGACATCAAGAACATCATCCATGAAGAAAGCAAGAGGTCATTAGAAAGGCAAGAAAGGAAGAAAAAAACAAAATGGATGTCAGAACAGACTGTGAAAGTTGCCCTTGAGTGGAGAATAGCTAAAGCAATGGAAGAAATGACAACATAAAAGAGCTAAACAGAAGATTTCAAAGAGCAGCTCAAGAAGACAAAGTCAGTTATTACAATGAAATGTGCAAAGACCTGAAGTTAGAAAACCAAGAGGGAAGAACACCATTGGCATTTCTCAAGCTGAAAGAACTGAGGAAAAACTTTAAGCCTCGAATTGCAATACTGAAAGATTCTATGGGCAATATGTTGAATGATGCAGGAAATTTCAAAAGAAGATGGGTGGAATACACAGAGTCATTATACCAAAAAGAATTGGTAGATGATAATCCATTTCAGGAGGTGGCATATGATCAAGAACCAATGATATTAAAGGAAGAAGTCAAAGCTGCACTGAAGGAATTGGTGAAAAATAAGGCTCCAGGAATTGACAGAATACCCATTGAGATGTTTCAACAAATGGATGCCCTACTGGAGGCACTCACTCAGTTATGCCAAGAGATTTGGAAGACAGATACCTGGCCAACTGACTGGAAGAGATCCTTATTTGTACCCATTCCAAAGAAAGGTGATCCCACAGAATGTGGAAATTACCGAACAATATCATTAATATCTCACGCAAGTAAAATATTACTGAAGATAATTCAAAAATGTTTGCAGCAGTATATTGCCAGAGAACTTCCAGAAATGCAAGCTGGATTCAGAAGAGGATGTGGAATGAGGGATGTCATCGCTGATGTCAGATGGATCTTAGCTCAAAACAAAGAATACCAGAAAGATGTTTACTTCTGTTTTATTGACTATGCAAAGGCATTAGATTGTGTGGATTATGACAAGTTATGGGTAACATTGAGAAGAATGGGAATTCCAGAACACTTAATTGTACTCATGAGAAACCTCTAAATAGACCAGGAGGCTGTCGTTCGAACAGAATAAGGGGACACTGCATGGTTTAAAATCAAGAAGGGAGTGAGTCAGGTTTCTATCCTTTCACCATACTTATTTAATCTATATTATGAGCAAATAATCCAAGAAGCTGGACTATATGAAGCAGAATGTGGCATCAGGATTGGAGGCAGAATCATTAACAACCTGCAATATGATGATGACACAACTTTGCTTGCTGAAAGTGAGGATGACTTGAAGCACTTACTGATGAAGATTAAAGAATACAGTCTGCAGTATGGATTGTGTCTCAATATAAAGTAAACAAAAATCCTCACAACTGGACCTATAAGCAGTATTGTGATAAATGGAGAAAAGATTGAAATTGTCAAAGACTTCACTTGGTTCTACAATCTATGCCAATGGAAGCAGCAGTCAGGACATCTGACGACATATAAATGCACTGCCATGGTATCAGATTTGACTCCTAGCAACCCCTCCATGGGTTTCCAAGGCAGTATCACTACAGAAGTAGATCATCCAACTTTCTTTAGCAGTCAAGTGACTTCGGCACTGCACTACCAGAGCTCCCATATTTAATCTAGGTTTTATAAAAATACCACTTCTCTAAACTTGATATTAATAAAAAAAAAAAAATGCTTATCCTTAAGGTGGAACAATACTTTTTGCTTCATTTACTAAATATATATTGTTTATTATCACTATTATGTAAGACACTGTGATGTAAAGATAACTGAGGCAACAAATAAGACTTGTTGGTCATCGCCCTAGTCCTCCAAACCATTCCACTTTCTAAGACTATTCCACTCTTTCTTCTAAGAATCGTTCCTTTGTCTTCAGCCACCATTGCCCTCTTCATTTACAGGCTCAGTTACCAAATCCTTTCTTTGTTGGATCCTTGTCCCTCTTTTTTCACTGTGTTTAAGACACTGCCCTGACAGTGGCTTCAAAGATTGATTCTTCAGGAAATTTCCCACAGGTTTGGCCCTGCAGGATTTGAGCTTTCTGTCATTGTCCATGAGGTAGAAGTGGTAGGATGGGGAGGGAGAATTCCTCTAAGAAACTGAGAGGGAACAATCAAATCTTCAAGTTTAGACTCAAGTTTGCAATACAATGAGCTCAGCTGTGCTGTGATCATCAGAGGAGCAGGAAAAAATAGTTTTTAGATTCTATCTCATCATAGTGAGTTCACCTTGCAAACAAAAGTCAGGACCATTGTATTGGGGAGCAGTATAGTTAGGAGACCTAAATGCAACATATCCTTCAGATTCCATAAGACTATTGTTACCTGGGTAGCTTGGGGGGTGGAAGAGGTGCTGTCATTCACAGTATATTAAAACAAACTTGTGAAGCCCTCCCCTTCATCCATCATGTATAAATAAATACAGGCAGGACTTGCTTTGCACACTTACCACGATTTAGCTGAATAGCACTGGTCTGTCAGCAACATGGCTCACATTTCCTTTACTACAGTATATTAGCTATGAATAATTGCATAAATTACAAACTCTGTCATTAACTCTTCAGTCCACAAGTCACTTCATAAATACAGATGCTCATCATGATCAGTCATTAATCACATCACTTCTTTCAAAGTCTATCAGTGATTGGTCACTACCTATTTCTTATCCAGTTCATTCACAGACAGCAAAGCATGTAGTTGTGTTGTCTCCTTGTCAACCAGTGATAAGACCATGTGACACTTTACAAAAATGGATAATTGAAAGTAATTAATTAATAATTGAGGTGGTCAGCAAAATTGATAGTGCAGTAAAAGAACAAAAAGTGATAATACTGAAAATGAAACTCAAATCAAATATATAAGGAGTTAGAGAAGAAATAGCTCACTGTGGGAATGTTGACACTGCCATTGTTAGAATTTAGATGTGCATTCACAGGAGCTTTCTGAAGGCAGACTTATAAATGAGGAAAATCGTTGTGGCAAAAGGTTGAAGATGACTCAGAGGAAGTGTTGCTGACACTAATTTCACATTAAAGATAGTCTCAGAGATACTTCATGGTATTAGAAGCAGCAAAGATAAAATGTTGGAAGCTGATCCAAACTTGTCGAGGCACAGAAAAGATGTTTAGTCCATATGATATAAGAAACTGCTCAAATAACTCTGAATATGCTTTTTACAAATAAATAAAACATTAACCTCTCAATGTTTCTAATGTTTTAAATTGCATTGTGGGTTTGAGCCACCAGCCTTCTGGTTAGCAGTCAAATGCCGTAGGCACAATGCCACCAGAGCTCCCAAATTGCAGTGTACTAAATAAATATTAGGAGCTCTGGTAACATAGTGCCTAAGGCACTTGACTGCTAACCAGAAGACTGGCAGTTCAAAACCACCAGCCACTCCTCAGAAGGAAGGTTAGACAATCTACTTCTGTAGTGATACTGCCTCGGAAACCCCAGGAGAGGTTGCTATGAGTCAGGTCTGACTCCACGGCACATAACAACAACAAATAAATATTAATTTTGCTTTTTTTTTTTTTTTTTCATTTTCCTATACTGAGCTTTGATAGCATAGTGCCTAGGGCACATGACTGCTAACCAGAAGGCTGGCAGTTCAAACCCACCAGCCACTCCTCGAAAGGAAGGTTGGGCAATCTACTTCCATTGTGATGCTGCCTCAGAACCCCAAGGAGGGGTCGCTATGAGTTGGGTCCGACTGGATGGCACATAACAACAACATACGTTTATAACCTAGCAAAAACCAAACTCACTGCCCTCAAGTTGATTCTGACTCAGAGCGACCCCTATTGGGTTTCCAAAGTGGAAAGTACTCACTAAAACAGACTGCCTCATTTTTCTCCCGTGGAACAGCTTAGTGAGGTCAAACCACCAACCTTTTGGTTAGCAGCCAAATGCCTTAACCTACACCAACAGAGCTCTTTATAGCCTACAGTAAGAGTATTCTTAATGTTTGATGGAATTTTTTAAAGATCATGGAATAATCTTAAATTTTTTCATGCATCATGAGTATTGCTTTGACAGCATTTCAGCTTGCACAATCATTATTAAAGATCCATGTTACTGTGCAAAATGAGAAGTACCTGTCCTGAGAAACTCAGCATATGTCCATGTTTCCTACTCTCTCTCTTGCCAGAGGACATTGAAGCTTCTGATTCTTATGTATTTGTTTTAGAAACTTGGTTTTACTGACTCGACGGCACATAACAACAACAACAACAAATACTATGCTAAAATTCTGTTATCAAATGTAGTCATTTTGTGGGGATCACTTTGCTACAATAGAGAATTTGGATATCATGCTCACCTAATTCCTTTCATAATTTTCCTTTTTAGCTGCAAGACTATTTATTAGTCATTTCTTAATAATAGCAAAATTGGAAATAATATAACTCAAAAATTAAGAAATTAGGGAAAAGAAATTTCATATCTGCAATGGAATACTTGCATTTATTTAGAAGTACGTTGTGAGAGAATATTAAATTTATATAAAAGATTTTTGGATATCTTGCTAAGTGGGAAAAGCAGATTACAAAACATTCTATCCAATGTGATTCCATATTTATCAGCTGCTAACCAAGACAGCAAACAACAACAACAACCAAGAAGTTAAAGGTTTAAATGCCCCAGAAGTATCTCAGAAGAAAGTCTAGCAATCTATTTTTCAAAAATAAGTCATGGAAAACCCAGTGGAGCATAGTTTTACTGGAACACACATAGGGTCACCATGACCCATCACTGACTCAACAGCAACTAATTATGCATATACATATGAATATGTGTACACAAATAATCAGAATGAAGAATATAGTCAAAATGTCAAGAGTAGTTATCATTGAAAGGAAGGAATATGAGAATTTTTTAAATCTATTTTTTGTGTTTACTAAATGGTCTACAACAAGTATGCAACACTTTCGTAGAAAATCTATTTTAAAAAATCTTTGCCCTCGGTTCCTGCAAAATGGCGGACTAGGCAGAAGGACTGCACAGACCCTCTTCAACAAAGAAAAGAAAAACCAATTAACACAGACACAAAAGATAATCCTGGACCCCTGAGCCTTGAAGGGAAGGATACAGAAGTGGACTAAACCCAACTAGCAGAAGAATTTGTGTGAAAATACCAAAAAAGGAGACATACAGAGCTCTGGTCTGGCAGCAACCTGAGCGACCCTGACGGCACAGACAGCTTGGACATTCCTGAGTGGGGCAACCCCAAGGACACTCGGGGCCTGCAAGACTGAAAAGGTACGACATTCTTCTTGTTACTACACCCTACACCCGCTTGGTGAATGGAGGTGTG
>NW_006921995.1:1829481-1837344 GCF_000298275.1 Orycteropus afer afer | reverse complement strand
CTTGGAGGACATTATGCTGAGTGAATAAGTTAATCACAAAAGGACAAATATTGTATTAGTCCGTTATTGTAAAAGTTAAGGAAAGGTTTATCTGTTGAAGGAAATTTTCTTTGTTGGTTACCAGGGGTGGGAATAAATAAATAAATAAATAAATGAGCACCCCATTCCACCTCCAAAAAAATTTTTTTTAAATTAATAAAATGTGAAGAAAATAAAAAAAAAAATCTTTGCCCTCTTTTCCTTACATATACTTAATATTGTAGTAATAAAAATCAACATTAGAGCAAAGGTTAAATAATGTTTCTAACTCCCTCAACCTTTCCCACTGCTTTCCTTCTTCCCAGCCTCAGAACATTTTTAATGAGTCAGGCAATTTTGATGGTGCTGATTCCTTAAGAAAAATATATTTAGAAGGCTCAACTTTTCCAGCATTAGAGCTGAGGCACATAGGAAATTAAAAGCCCTCCAAGAGACTGAAAGTACAAAAACTCATATCCCCTTGCCTCTAACTTTTAATGTGCCCAGTCTTATAGGATGTCCCACATAGATATTACTGATGGATTGAAGAAATCATCTGTGCAGTGCACATGGCATTGCCTATACCTGCTTAGCTGAAGATAGTTGACAAAATCCACATGGTTAAATAAATCAGGAAAGTGGTAACCAAGGCACAGATGTTTACAGTCTTCTTGCATAGTCATGTAAGCATATTCTGTCAGGAAAATAATGCACGCTGGACTATCTCTCATATTTAAATACCTTAGTAAAAAAATAATAATGTTTCTTGAATATTTACTGTGCATCAAACTCTCTTCTCATTCTCATTTAATCCTCAAAAGAGCACCATAAACTGGATATTACTATTTTCATTTCATAAATTAGGAAATAGAAGCTGAGATATGTTGAGTAACTCGTGTATAGTCAGACACCAAGTTCATAATATTAACCACTTAATGAGCAAGAACATAGATTTATATTTCATAACATAATTATTCAGAACTATAGTTGGTTAAAGAAAATATTTCATATGCAAACAGCTAACAAAATAAGACATGATAACTAGTAGTAATAAAACAAATGACCATATGCAGAAAAATTCTAGAAAACCTCATGCAAGTGATTTATTCTTTCAGTTTTTGCACAATTACCAATTGCTTACAAAAAGGCAACAGATTTTACTTAAAGTGTAAAATTTTCATCACTCTTTTTCGAAGTAGCTTTGGATAAAATTGGATAAGAAATAATGAGAAACACTAAGGGGGAATTAAAATAACATTTTAGAAATGTCTTAAACCAAAAAACAATTTACTAAATAAGGAAAATTCTTTTTGCTGAGCCTAAAATACTAGTTTAACAAGAAGTCTTATGAGAAAATCAAAATTAACAGACTGCTTTCCTTTTCAGACAGCTCAGGGCATCGACCATCTCCTGTAACAGATAAATAAAATTCTGTCATGGTTGATGATTCTGTCTGAAGACATAACACCTAAACTTTCATAAGCTGTCTTTCTTGCTCTGACTTGTTGACTTTCACTGCAGAAGCTCAAAGCCCCCCTTTTTCTCCACGTTGGCCTTCCATCGCTGACCTTTCGAGTCTTCCTGAAATCAAATTGCCAAATCCTGTTTTCTCCTTACAGAGCATCTCTTAATCCTCCTAATGTAATTTAGACTGACAGGGCTGAGCTACAATTTTTAATAATACATCTGCAGATGAAAAGAAGGGTGGCCCGAGGGGCACTCCAAAGAGATTTCCAAGTGGAAAAGCCAGACCCTAGAGGGCACTCCCACATCCCTAGATGTTGGCGCCACAATTGCTCCCTATTTGCAACTACCACTTGATCCTGACTTCCAGTTCTGGGTACTCAGCATCTGACCAGATGGAGAGAGATCATTTTTATTAATAATAATATCTAGTACTCATAGACTGCTTATTATGTGCAAGGCACATTGCCAAGTGATTGTATATGACTTTATGTGATTTATCTAATTAAATTACATATCTGTGTGCTTTCTGCATTTGGTGAGATTAGTAGGGTTATTCAGTGGTTCATGTAATGATTAGGAACAGAAAACTTAGTTTTTTCTCATCTTTCCCTCATTCTTTCATTCAATAAACTTTTATTAAACATCTATTCAGTGCTAGAAATTGCACTAAGCACAGTTGCCATCTTTGTGGAGAAACAGCCTATCGTGAAGATACATATAAATCAACACTGTAATATAATTGTATTAAGACATTTGTAGGAGTTCTGGTGGCATAGTGCCTGAAGCATTTGACTGCTAACCAGAAGGCTGCTGGTTCAAACCCACCAGCCACTCCTTGGAAGGAAGGTTGGGGAATCTACTTCCGTAGTGATACTGCCTCAGAAACCCAAGGAGGGGTGGCTATGAATCGAGTTCGACACCACGGCAGTGAGATTGGTGGTTTTTTTTTTTTTTTTTTTGGCTTAAGACATTTCTAGGATTTAAGGAGTGGAAAATATTTTAATCTGCCTAAGTAAATTAGCTGAAAGAATCTTCCACCTTCTTTAGCCTGCATTACTAGAAATCTGTAATGAAGTCAAGTAATAAAAAATACATATATGGTCTATACATGAGAACTCTGGTGGCATAATGCCTAAGGCATTTGACTGCTAACCAGAAGGCTGACAGTTCAAACCCACCAGCCACTCCCTGGAAGGAAGGTTGAGCATTCTACTTCTGTAGTGATACTGCCTCGGAAACCCAAGGAGGGGTTGCTATGAGTCTGATCCAACTTCAGGGCAGTGGTTGCATTGGTCTATACATACATTTCCTCCATGAAGGGGTCGATGGGGTCTGGAGAATTATAACTTTGAGTCTATTTGTTACAGCACTATCTACCAAGAATAACTATGCTGTTGTATTGTTTATGTAGCAGAAGAAAATGTTTGAGAAATTCTGAAATCAAGATTAAAAATTCAATACTGTACTGAAGAGATAATCGGGTTGACTAAAAGAAGAAAAACCTCACTGCCATCAAGTAGGATCCTACTCATAGTGACCCTTCTTGGGTTCCCAAGGCAGTATTTCTACTGAAGTAGATGGCCCAGTCTTCCTCCTGAGGAGTGGCTGGAAGATTTGAAAGGCCAGCCTTCTATTTAGCAGTCAAATGCCTTAGGCACTATGCCACTAGAGACCCCTATATGATATGTGGGGTCAATGCTGCCCTCTTGTCTACAACAATTATGAATTCCAAAGTGTCAACAATTAGGAATAAAACCAAACACAGAAACCCTCTGAGTGTGGGTCTCTGTTCAGTTGCACTGCTCACATGCCCATGAAACCAGCCTTGCAGGCTGGAGAAACTATAATATAAAATTGAAAAAAAAAAAAAAAAAATTCTATAGTTAGAGAGAATTCTAAGTTAGGAGATGCTCCAAATTCAGAGTCAATCCATCTCAATGAGGGTCTTCCCTATGTCCCCATTATCCTTTACCCAGCTCTAATAATTATGAAGAGAGCTCTGGTGGCATAGTGCCTAAGGCACTTGACTGCTAACCAGAGACTAGTGGTTCAAACCCACCAGCCACTCCTCGAAAGGAAGGTTGGGCAATCTACTTCTGTAGTGATACTGCCATAGAAGCTCAAGGAGGGGTTGCTATGAGTTGGATCCAACTAGATGGCAATGAGTTTTGGTTTGTCATTTTTTTCTCATCAATGTTATTTATTTTGTTGTTCAGAATATACACGGCAAAACATATACCAATGCAACAGTTACTACATGTACATTTTGTTGTTATTAGGTGCCACTGAGTCATTTTCGACTCATCGCGACCCCATGCACAGCATAATGAAACACTGCCCCAATCTGCGCCAGCTCCATGATCCCTGTTATACTTGAGCCCATCATTGCAGCAACTATGTCAATCCATCTTGTTGAAGGCCTCCCTTTCTTGCGTGGACTCTCCACCCTACCAAGGATGACATCCTTCTCCAGGGAATGGTCCCTTCTGACAACATGACCAAAATGTTGTTGTTGTTGTTGTTGTTAAGTGCCGTCGAGTAGTTTCCAACTCATAGCGACCCCATGCACAGCATGGTTCAGTGTTAGAATTGTACCTTCCATGTGGACCATGAAGCTTTTCATGCCATTGTGCCATGTGCTGGGTTGCCTAACAACACTCTAACAAATATGGTAGCTAACAGCAACAAAGGCCTTCCCAGTTTCAATACTCTATATGAAGCTTGTTGTTGTTGTTATGTGCCATCGAGTCGGATCTGAGTCATAGCGACCCCTCCTTGGGTTTCCAAGGCAGTATCACTACAGAAGTTGTTTGCCCAACCTTCCTTCCAAATATGAAGCTTAGAGGGGGATGGGGTGGAATTCTATTAATTTGTAAAAGGTGCATCTTTAAATTGTGTTGGGGGAGAAATGAAGTGATTTTTACATTTTCATTTATATTTTGGACAAAATACCAGAGATAAGTCCCAATGTCAGTACATAGGATGATATATTTTGTAATATATTTGTTTAAAAGACTAGTTTGAATAAATGCTAAAAGATTGTTTTCTCTTCCTCACTCCAGATTTCCTACACAACCCTCAAATGTAAGAAAGATAAAGAAGAATAGTCTTAACAATTTATTTCAAACTGGACTTGTGAAATTCTATGATTCCTTTACAAAAGCTTTTAGTTTGTCTTTGATTTATCAGATTGTCTTTGGTTTGAACTAATTACAAACCAGAAGGTTGGTGATTCAGACCTTCCAAGCAGTACTGTGAAAGAAAAGGCTGGCAATCTGTTTCTGCAACAATTACAGACAAGAAAACCCTATGGAGCTCAGTTCTACTCTGCAAAACATGGGGTTGCTGTGAGTCAGCATCGACTCAATGACAACAGGTTTAGTGTTTGGTTTTCAGATGGTCTGCAAATATATAATTTGAATTTCACTTTGTAGAATATACATTTCATATTTTATATATATGTGTGTGTGTGTGTGTGTAATATGTATATATCTTTACTTGGAAATATTGTGTTTCCTCATTCAACAAATAGTCATAGAATGTTGTTATGAGTCAGAATCAACTTGCCAGCAATGGGTTTTTATTCCAGGAACTGTATTCAATAATAAACAGGATAAAAATTTCCCTGGTATCATGAAATTTATATTATGATAGTAGTAGCAAAAAGTGAAAGAAAAAAAATGTGAGTAAGAAAGTAAAATTATATAGTAGAACTGCTCCACAGGGTTTTCAAAGCTGTGCCCTGTCAGAAACAAATCATCAGGTCTGCCTTTCAAGTTACCTCTGGGTGTATTCAACCACCAATCTTGTGGCTATTAGCACTTAACCATTTGTGCTACTCAGGGACTCAATATAGTATATTAGAAGCTATGGAAATGTTGCAGGAAAATTAAACTGGGCTACAATATAAATCAAGAGGTTAAGGTGGTTGGTTCATCTGTGAAAGGGGCAGTTTAGTAGACTTAAAGGGAGGACTTAAGAGAGGATTAGTCACCTCTGGTAGCATAGTGACTAAGGCACTTGACTGCTAACCAGAAGGCTGATGATTCAAACCCACCAGCCACTCCTCAGAAGGAAGATGGGGCAATCTACTTCCATAGTGATACTGCCTTGGAAACCCAAGGAGGGGTCGCTATGACTCAGATCCAACTCGATGGCACATAACAACAACAACAACAGTCAGTGCCATAGCCCTTCTCTGGAACATTTCTGGAGAATGAAAGAACATCCAGATGACCAGAAATACTGGAACAACGGGAAGATAGAAAGCGATGAGGTTGAAGAAGTCATGGGGCTCTGTGGGTCATTTTGTGATCTTTGTTTTTTGACACATCAGAAACCTCTGCTGCCTAGTTAGTGCTGCCTGTTACAGTAGTTTTATGTAAAATTCCCCCACATTGTTGTTATAGATATTTGAATTTGTGAATGGATAAGAAGATTTGACTTCTGCCCTAGTCTTGTTCAAAATCAGTTCTACATGTATCCATTCAAGTAAAACCTGTAAATTATTATGACAACAAATGTGGATTAAGTTCAATAATATCCCAGGCAAGGCTTAGGTGCATTTGTTTACATTATTATGAGATCACTTTTTCTCCAACAAACATATCCATAATATATTGATAATAGGATATTTAGTTCTAACAATTATTTTAGGTTAATTGTTTTCAATTTAACTTAAACTTATTGATAAGGAATGAATGCTCATTTTGAACTATCATGCAACTTGAAATAAAAAATGTCACATCTTTTCACACTTCTAGCACAGAATATTAGAAGTATCGTGAGAGACATGATAAGCTGTTATCCTTTAAAAATACTTATCTAACTCAGTATTTCTTTCATACGAAGTAACCAGACAAAATTCAAGTATAAATTTGGTGTTAGAAGGACATGACTGAAAATACCACCCAGAGATCCTAACATCAAGTTGTTATGTTCACTGAAAAAGATTCATGGATCTCACAAATAGAATTAATATTAAAGTAATATTATAAATATGAAATGACACAGTATATTTACATTCATGAAAGTATACCTTTATCTTTTTAACCCATGGGATTTGGCAGAGTTGGTGCCTTGTAAGAAATGGATAGAAGGTGATTCTGGAGAAATCATGAGTGCAAATAGATAAATAAATATATTCTCTCCTTTTAAGTCTTTATTTCTTCAGGGTATTTTTGATCACCTCATATGCATGTGAAAGCCAGATCATGAATAAGAAAGTCTGAAGAAGAATTGATCCATTCAAATTATGGTGCTGATGAGGAATATTGAATATTCTGCACTGCCAGAAGAATGAACAAATCTGTCCAAGAAGTACAACCAGAACGTTCCTTAGAAGGTAAGATGGAGACTTTATCTTATGTACTTTGTACATGTTATCAGGAAAGATCAGTCCCCAGAGAAAGACATCATGCTTTGTAAAGTAAAGGGTCAGTGAAAAAAATGAAGAACCTCAATGAGATGAATTGATGCATCCACTACAACAATGGCCTCAAATTATTGTGAGGGTGGTGCAGGACCAGGGAGTATTTTGCTCTGTTGTACATGGGGTTGCTATGAGTCAGAACTGATAACAAAACAACAATATATTTTCATTCCCTACTGGTACCGTAGTGCCCAAGGCACTTGACTGCTAACCAGAAGGCTGATGGTTCAAATCTACCAGCCACTCCTCAGAAGGAAGATGGGGCAATCTACTTCTGTAGTGATACTGCCTTGGAAACCCAAGGAGAGGTCACTATGAGTAGGTCCAATTCGACGGCACATAACAACAACAAGAATATGAATAAGATAATAAGATTTTCATTTTATATCAACAAATGCCCACTCCATTTCTAAAATGGAAAAAGACTCAATGTTCTAAAATGAACAAACACAAAAACGTTTAAGAATATTTTAGAACAGGAAATATTTCATTCTCAAAATAAAAAACTTGCTCCTTTTCTTCTCCAACACCAAACCCTAGATTTACTAATCTCAAATAATTTTTGCACTATAGCCTTTAATCTTTGTACCATAAAAATATCTAGCAACTATATTCTTATTTTTTAATGAATATATTAGTTTATTTTTGGTGATGATATATGCAGCAAAACCCACACTCATTAACAGTTTTTAGACATAATGATCAGTGAGATTGATCCCATTCTTCATTTGTGTCAACATTTTCATTATTTATGCTGTAATTGTTCATTCTCATTGACTTAAACTCTGCCCCTCAATCTTCTTATCTATGCTTTAAAATAACTATTGCCTAGTGCCTAAGGCACTTGACTGCTCACCAGAAGGCTAGCGGTTCAAACCCACCAGCCACTCCTCAGAAGGAAGGTTGGGCAATCCTACTTCCGTAGTGATACTGCCTCGGAAACCCAA
>NW_006921995.1:1826498-1827476 GCF_000298275.1 Orycteropus afer afer | reverse complement strand
TCTTCCTTTTTAGTTTTCAGACTCCAGGTCTTTGCACATTTCATTATAGTAATTGGCTTTGTCTACTCGAGCTGCTCTTTGAAATCTTCTGTTCATATATAGATAATTTTTAAAAACAACACAATACTCAAGGGTGACAACCTTTAAATTTTGAGCCAAACTGTTACTTAGTTTAAAGGTAAATTAAGGAGAATTCAAATCAAAATTTGAAGAGTAATTTATGGCAATAATCTTTGGGACCCTCCAGCCTCAACAGGTCCAGTAGGTCTGGATTCTTTAAGAATATGAAATTCTGTTACACATTTTTCTCTTTTTCCATCAGAATCAATCCACTGTGTCCTTGATCAGAATGTTCACTAGGGATATCCAGGTACAATCTCCCTTAAGGTAGAGGAGGCAGTGGTTCATGGAGACAATTATTCCCATACTACCATTCCTTCTCTGATTTTTGGGTTCCCTTCTTTCTCTTTTGTTGCATATGACTAGAGACCAATAGAAGTATCTGAAAAAAAAAAAAAAAAAACTCGCTGCCATTGAGTTGATTCCAGCTCATAGTGGGTTTCCAAAGCAGTAAATCTTTACGGAAGTAGATTGACAAGTCTTCTTTCCCTGGACTGGATGGTGGATTTGAATGGCATCCTTCTGGTCCTAAACACTCACTGGCATCATTTTTAATTATTATTATGTATTTATTTATTTATTTTTAGGTCAATCATTAATATTTACTTTTTGACCCTCTGGTTAGCAGGAGAGGTCTGGTACTGTAGTACCTCAGGCACTTGACTGCTAACCAGAAGGCTGGTGGTTCAAACCCACCAGCCACTCCTTGGAAGGAAGGTTGGGTGTGATAGTTGGAGCTGTGTGTCAACTTGGCTGGACCATAATTCTGTGTGGTTTGAGCTATTGTGGTGTGGTTGTTCCTATGATGGGATCAGATGACTATGTTCTGAGTGGCCAATCTGTTGAAAGGGAGTTTCC
>NW_006921995.1:1822392-1826090 GCF_000298275.1 Orycteropus afer afer | reverse complement strand
TATATATATATATATATATATATATATATATATAAGCTTTACTGGTTTTTGTTTCTCTAGAGAACCCAGTCTAACACATTTGGTGCAGAGTGTGGAACTACAGAGACAAAATCATAAGGATAAGCTTCCTAAATTGGTTCTCCAGTTTGATTAATCCTAAAGACACTAGTGACCCTATGTCTGTTAGTAAAGAGAGCCCTGCTAATCTGTGGTGTGAGGTGGCAACATTAATACATGAAATAGTACCGCCAATAGATCAAGTACTTGTGAGATGTGACACTCTGGGTGATTGGATATTTTGTCAGCATGAGGAGTATAAGGAAGCTGGTTGGTTGGTCCTTCTTACACTAGACAAAGTGGTGAAAGAGCAAGATGAGCTTAGAGCTGCTGAGTCTCGGCTTAAGCACTGCATAAAAGACCTCAGTGCTTCCAGCTGTGCTCTGAAAGAAAGCCTTATATCTTCTAGTAATAGAGCTGATATTGCTGAAAACCAAACCCAGTCTTATTGTAAGGGTGGCTGAATTACAATGCCAATTAAATTGCCAAGCCAGAACAGTGTCTCACGTTAAAGTGAGGGCATTGATTGGAAAAAATTGGGATCCTGAAATCTGGAATGGGGACATATGGACAAATAAGCAAGAAGATCAGGATATGGAGCCTGTAAATTCTGTTGAATCCCTCCCATCTGAACGGATTACTGTAAAACCATTATCCCTTCCCCCTCAGTTTGATGGGACTAGCCAAACCGGTCCTGCTGGGTCATTGCCTGAGGTGGAGGCCATGGAACACATTACTGAATGCTCTCAGGGACTGCCTCAACCACCCATTGTTGCTACAAGACCCATAACTAAAGTTAAGTCCAAGCGAGCCCCAAAAGGTGAAGTGGAAAGTATTCCTGAGGAGGTGGTATGCTATACCTGAAAAGACCTACTTGATTTTGCTAACATGTACAGACAGAAACCTGGAGAATATGTATGGGAATGAGTACTGAGGGTGTGGGATAATGGTGCAAGGAATGTAAGATTGGATCAGTCTGAGTTTACTGATTTAGGCCCACTAAGTATGGATTCTTCATTCAGTGTCTCAGCTTGAGAGGTTAGGAAAAGATCTAATAGTTTATTTGGATTACTGAGACATGGATTATGGGGTGGCCTACCTTAAGCCAAGTTGAAGTACCAGATCTTCCTTGGTATAATGTAGAAGAATGTATCCAGAGGCTTAGGAAAATTGGCCTGTTAGAGAAACAAAAGCCAGCAAATTTATATATATATATATATATATATATATATATATATAGAGAGAGAGAGAGAGAGAGAGAGAAATTTATCTTAGGAAAATGGCTCACAAACGTACAGAAGCCAGCAATTCCAAAATCCCAGACCAAACATCAAGCTGGAGGCTTTCCCTGGCACCCGCAACCACAGGGCCTGAGAAGCTCAAGGCTGGCAGGCAGTACACCAGCTGTTGACTCCAATGAATAACGAATCCAAGATCTCCAGGCCGAACAGTGGACTGCTCACTCACAGACAGCTGTAGGCAACACAACAGAATCCCGATCCACAGAAGAATGTCTCTCTTCCCAGGATGTCCCTGGATATCCTGGAAGCAGGCCACACCCCTAAGAATCTCCCCTTGAACAGATTGGCCACTCAGAACACAGTCATCCAATCCCATCATGGGAATAACCACACAAAATTGAGGTCCAGCCAACTTGACACACAACTCCAATTATCACAGTCCACCCTTTGTCAATGTGGCAGTTGTACACATTTTCTTACGCATATATAATCTCTAAATAAGGGCAATTATAAAGTCATATTTGTGCCTAACATGGTACGCTAACACACATACAACCAAAATGCATTAACCTTATTTACATTTCACAGTTCATAACAGAAGGAAACAAAAATATTTGATGCACATAAACAATGAAGAAATAAAACAATCACAGTCCTCATTTCTGCAGCTGGTCGCATGGTCATAGCTGATATTCAGAACTACCTTCTTCCACCACCTATTCTGTATTTCCCTTGCCCTCAGCAAGCACCTCAGCTGGTCGTGGATCTTTGCCTGGTGGGGTGACCCAAACCTTCATTCCTGGAGGGTCTGGGCCATTAGCACTCATATAGGAGTTGGGTTGCTGTAATTTTCCATTGACTTTAATCACAGGGCATGGTAGTACTAAAAGACATCCTAAAGAATCCCCTGTATTCCCGACATATTCTTCTTTACCTCCATTATGTAAAGCCAACCCAATTTCCCCTTGGTAATCAGGTTCTATCTATCACACTAGATAGTACAGTAATGCCCTTCTTTATCTGTTGATCCAGAGGCATGAGGAAGCCAAAATAGCTGGTTGGCATTTTAATTTCCACTTCAATGCAATCAATATTGTGTTTCCAGGTAGAAGTGTTCCTCCCTTTGGTACTAAGATTTCCAGACCCACAGAGCATAGGGTAGCAGGGACAAGAAGCAAAAATTTTTTGAGTGGGTCACTAGGGATAATAGTGAGTGGTACCACTCCTGTTTTCACCCCTTGGATCCTGGAACTGTGAATCCTGGCTATTGGATAAACAGAACCATATATTGGATGCTGGTTTAGAGCATATGCAGCCTCCTGGAGAACATTGCCCCAACCCTTCAAGGTATTACCACTTAGCTGGTGCCGTATTTGTGTTTTTAAGAGACCATTCCATTGTTCTATCAAGCCAGCTGCTTCAGGATGATGGGGAACATAGTAAGACCAGTGAATTCCATGAGACTAAGCCCATTGCCACACTTCATGTGCTGTGAAATGAGTCCCTTGATCCGAAGCAATACTGTATGGGATACCATGACGGTGGATAAGGCATTCTGTAAGTCCATGGATGGCAGTTTTAGCAGAAGCATTGCAAGCAGGGAAGGCAAATCCATGTCCAGAATAAGTAGCTATACCAGTAAGAACAAAACACTGTCCTTTCCATGATGGAAGTGGTCTGATGTAATCAACCTGCCACCACATTGCTGGCTGATCACCCCAAGGAATGGTTCCATATCGCAGACTCAGTGTTGGTCTCTGCTGTTAGTAGATGGAGCACCCAGCAGTAGCAGTAATCAAATCAGCCTTGGTAAGTGGGAGCCCATGTTGCTGTGCCCATGCATAACCTCCATCCCTGCCACCATGGCCACTTTGTTCATGAGCCCATTGAGCAATGACAGAAGTAGCTGGGGGAAAAGGGCGGCTAGTTTCCACTGAACATGTCATCCTATCCACCTTATTGTTAAAGTCCTCCCCTGCCAAGGTCACCTTTTGGTGGGCATTCACGTGGGACACAAATATCTTCATTCCTTTGGCCCATTCAGAGAGATCTATCCACATACGTCAACCCCATACATCCTTATCACCAATCTTCCAATCATGTTCTTCCAAGTCCCAGACCATCCAGCTAAGCTGTTAGCCACAAGCCATGAATCCATATATAATTGTACATTTGGCCGTTTCTTGTTCCATGCAAAGTGAACAGCCATATGCACAGCTCAAAGTTCTGCCCATTGGGAGGATTTCCTTTCACCACTGTCCTTTAAAGAAGTTCCAGAAAGGGGCTGCAGTGCCACTGCTGTCCACTTTTGAGTGGTGCCTGCATATTGCGCAGAACCATCTGTAAACCAGGCACGAGTTTTCTCTTCCTCAGTCAACTGATCATTAATTCCAGGAGACC
>NW_006921995.1:1786861-1822202 GCF_000298275.1 Orycteropus afer afer | reverse complement strand
TAAGGGCTATTATGGTAGGAAAAGCCAAGTGGAAGCCATTAGAACTGCCTCTACCTACAAAAATAGTAAACCAAAAGCAGTACCGCATCCCTGGAGGGGTTGTAGAGATTACTGCCACCATCAAGGATTTGAAGGACACAGGGGTGGTGATTCCCACAACATCCCCATTTAATTCACCTATTTGGCTTGTGCAAAAAAGAGATAGATCTTAGAGAATGATAGTAGATTATCATAAACTTAATCAGGTGGTGACTTAAATTGTAGCTGCTGTTCCTGATGTGGTTTCATTGCTTAAGCAAATTAGTACATCTCCTGGTAATTGGTATGCAACTACTGATCTGGCCAATGCCTTTTTCTCAATACCAATTTCAAAAGACCATCAGAAGCAGTTTGCCTTCAGTTGGCTAGGCCAACAGTATACTTTCATAATTCTTCTTCAGGGATATATCAACTCCCCAGCACTATGTCATAATTTAGTCTGTAGGGATCTTGATTGCCCTTCTCTTCCACAAGACATCACACTGGTCCATTATATTGATGACATTATGCTGATTGGACCTAGTAAAGAAGAAGTATCAATGACTCTAGACTTATTGGTGAGATATATGTGTGTGCTAGAAGTTGGTAAATTAACCCAACAAAAATTCAGGCACCTTCCACCTCAGTGAAATTTCTAGGGTTCCAATGGTGTAGGGCATGTTGAGATATTCCTACTAAAGTGAAGGATAAGTTATTGTATCTGGCTTCGCCCACAACTGAAAAAGAGGCACAACATCTGGTGGACCACTTTGGATTTTGGAGGCAACATATCCACAATTTGGGTGTGTTGCTTCGGCCTATTTATCAAGTGACTCAGAAAGCTGCTAGTTTTGGGTGGGGCCCAGAACAACAGAAGGTTGTGCAACAGGTTCAGGCTGCCATGCAGGCTGCTCTGCCACTTGGACCATATGATCTGGCTGATCCAATGGTGCTTGAAGTGTCTGTAGTAGACAGAAATGCTCTTTAGAGCCCTTGGCAGGTTCCTATTGGTGAATCACAATGCAGACCCTTGGGGTTTTGGAGCAAAGCCCTGCCATCTTCTGCAGATAACTGCTCTCCTTTTGAGAAACAGCTTTTGGCTTGTTATTGGGCTTTAGTAGAGACTGAATGCCTAGTCATGGGCCACCAAGTCACCATGAGGTCTGAGCTGTCCATCATGAACTGGATGTTCTCTGATCCACAGTCATAAATTTGGATGTGCACAGCAGCACTCCATCATTAAATTGAAGTGGTATGTCAGAGATCGGGCTCGAGCAGGACCTGAAGGCACAAGTAAGTTGCATAAAGAAGTGGCCCAAATGCCTACAGTCTCTACTCCAGTCGCATTACCTTCCCTGTCCCACTCTGCACCTATGGCCTCATGGGGAGTTCCTTATGATCAGTTGACTGAGGAAGAGAAAACTCATGCCTTGTTTACAGATGGTTCTGTGCAATATGCAGGCACCACTCAAAAGTGGACAGCAGTGGCACTGCAGCCCCTTTCTGGAACTTCTTTAAAGGACAGTGGTGAAAGGAAATCCTCCCAATGGGCAGAACTTTGAGCTGTGCATATGGCTGTTCACTTTGCACGGAACAAGAAATGGCCAGATGTGCAATTATATATGGATTCATGGCCTGTGGCTAATGGCTTAGCTGGATGGTCTGGGACTTGGAAGAACATGATTGGAAGATTGGTGATAAGGATGTATGGAGTTGAGTTATGTGGATAGATCCCTCTGAATGGGCCAAAGGAGTAAAGGTATTTGTGTCTCATGTGAATGCCCACCAAAAGGTGACCTTGGCAGAGGAGGACTATAACAATAAGGTGGATAGGATGACATGTTCAGTGGAAACTAGCCGCCCTTTTCCCCCATCTACTCCTGTCATTGCTCAATGGGCTCATGAATAAAGTGGCCATGGTGGCAGGGATGGAGGTTATGCATAGGCTCAGCAACATGGACTCCCACTTACCAAGGCTGATTTGATTACCGCTACTGCTGGGTGCTCAATCTACCAACAGCAGAGACCAACACTGAGTCCGTGATATGGAACCATTCCTTGGGGTGATCAGCCAGCAATGTGGTGGCAGGTTGATTACATCGGACCACTTCCATCATGGAAAGGACAGTGTTTTGTTCTTACTGGAATAGCTATTTATTCTGGATATGCATTCGCCTTCCCTGCATACAATGCTTCTGCTAAAACTGCCATCCATGGACTTACAGAATGCCTTATCCACCATCATGGTATCCCATACAGTATTGCTTTGGATCAAGGGACTCATTTCACAGCACATGAAGTGTGGCAATGGGCTTAGTCTCATGGAATTCACTGGTCTTACTATGTTCCCCATCATCCTGAAGCAGCTGGCTTGATAGAACAATGGAATGGTCTCTTGAAAACACAAATATGGCACCAGCTAGGTGGTAAAACATTGAAAGGTTGAGGCAATGTTCTCCAGGAGGCTGCTCTAAACCAGCATCCAATATATGGTTCTGTTTATCCAATAGCCAGGATTCACGGGTCCAGAAATCAAGGGGTGGAAACTGAATTGGTACCATTCACTATTACCCCTAGTGACCCATTCAAAAAATTTTTGCTTCCTGTCCCTGCTACCCTATGCCCTATGGGTCTGGAAATCTTAATCCCAAAGGGAGGAACACTCCCATCTGGAGACACAATACTGATTGCATTGAACTGGAAATTAAAAATGTCACCCGGCTATTTTGGCTTCTTCATGCCTCTGGATCAACAGACAAAGAAGGGCATTATTACACTATCTAGTGTGATAGATCCTGATTACCAAAGGGAAATTGGATTAGCTTTACATAATGGAGGTAAAGAAGAATATGTCTGGAACACAGGAGATTCTTTAAGACGTCTCTTAGTACTACCATGCCCTGTGATTAAAATCAATGGAAAATTACAGCAACCCAATTCTGATTGAGTGTTAATGGCCCAGACCCTTCAGGAATGAAGGTTTGGGTCACCCCACCAGACAAAGATCCATGACCAGCTGAGGTGCTTGCTGAGGGCAAGGGAAATACAGAATGGGGGGTGGAAGAAGGTAGCTGTGAATATCAGCTACGACCATGTGACCAGCTGCAGAAACGAGGACTGTGATTGTTATATTTCTTTATTGTATATGTGCATCAAATATTTTTTGTTTCCTTCTGTTATGAACTGTGAAATATAAATAAGATTAATGCATTTTGGTTGTATGTGTGTTAGCGTATCATGTTAGGCACAAATATGACTTTATGCCATATTGTTGTTGTTGTTGTTATTTGCCATCAAGTCGGCCCCAACTCATAGCAACCCCTCCTTGGGTTTCTGAGGCAGTATCACTACAGAAGTAGGATTTCCCAACCTTCCTTCAGAGGAGTGGCTGGTAGGTTTGAACCGCCAGCCTTCTGGTGAGCAGTCAAGTGCCATAGGCACTATGCTATCAGAGCTCCCTTATGTCATATCTGTGACATAAATAATGTTCTTATTTAGAGATTATATATGGTTAAGAAGATGTGTACAACTGCCAAGTTGACAAAGGGTGGATTGTGACAGTTGGAGCTGTGTGTCAACTTGGCTGGACCATAATTCTGTGTGGTTTGAGCTGTTGTGGTGTGGTTGTTCCCATGATAGGATCAGATGACCATGTTCTGAGTGGCCAATCTGTTGAATGTGAGTTTCCCTAGGGGTGTAGCCTGCTGCCAGTATATCCAAGGACATCCTGGGAAGAGAGACATTCTTCTGTGGATCGGGATTCTATTGTGCTGCCTACAATTGTCTATGAGTGAACAGTCCACCATTCCTGGAGATCTTGGATTCGTCATTCGTTGGAGTCGACAGCTGGTGTGCTGCCTGACAGTCTTAAGCTCCTCAGCCCCTGCAGTTGCAAGAGCCAGGAAAAGCCTCCAGCTTGACGTTTGATCCAGGAACTTTGGACTTGCCAGCTTCTATAAATGTGTGAGCCATTTTACTATGATAAATATATATATATTATATATATATATACATATATATATATTATATATATATATATATACGTATACACACACACACACATATATATAAGCTTTACTGGTTTTTGTTTCTCTAGAGAAGTCAATCTAACGTATTAGGCAATCTACTTCTGTAGTGATATTGCCTTAGAAACCCAAGGAGGGGTCACTACGAGTCAGGTCCAACTCGACAGCAAATAACAACAGCAAACAACAACTGGTTAGCAGGCAAAAAATAATAATAATGACTGACCTAAAAAATAAATAAAATAATAATAATTAATAAAATAATAGTGGTATCTTAGGTCAATTATTATTGTTTAATGTGGCATATTTAGTAACTAATTCCACGTGTGTTCTGTTAACAATGTCAAGCCATTTTTGCACATAATGTATTTTTGAATGGGACTTTATTTCAGTTTGAAACTGAGGCCCAACTCATCACAGTTCTATTAGTTACATCTCTAATTCCCACCTTCTCATCAGCAGAGTACTGATTTTGTAACAATAGAAAGTTAATGTGATGCATAACATTCCCCAGAGGAAAAGACAGGAGAAATGAAAAAATGTAACTTTTAAAGATGACAGGGGTCAGCAGAACTACTGATGCCAGAAAGGGACCATAAAACATTAACCTCAAGTTACTGACCTGTGGAAAGCTGAAGAATAGCATGACTCTGGGTGAGAGGGAACATTGTCATAGTAATAATCACTCCCCTGGGTCTAGTGGTGTAGTGCCTGAGGCATTTGACTGCTAACCAGAAGGCTGGTGGTTCAAATCCATCAGCAACTCCTCAGAAGGAAGATTGGGAAATCTACTTTGGTAGTGATACCACCTCGAAAACCCAAGGAGGGGTCGCTATGAGTCAGATCCAACTTGACAGCAGTGAGTTTGGGTTTTTTGTTTGTTTGTTTGTTTGGGAGAAGATTTAACATCATAATGAGACATGCTAAGAACCACAATTTTTGTATTCTCTACTGTGCATGCTTAACTTGTAATCATATGAAATTGGAAAGCAGCTGGGCAGACAGAATCTAAGAGAAGTACCCTCTAAGTCTCAGCTTGCACATGGACTTATTAAAGTTGTGCCTTCTATTTTTCACCTTGGTGTGTCTTTATTGGCTTTGCCATGCAACAAACTCAGCATTTGGTGGGTAACAAATGGAGTGTGGAATTGGCAAGCTTTTTTCTGTAAATGGACTTATGGTAAGTATTTTTTCTTTATAGGCCATAAAGTCTCTGTTGCAACTACTCAACTTTGCTGTTGTAGGGGAAAAGCAGTCATAGACAATACATAAGTAAATGAACTTGACTGTGTATTGATAAAATTTTATTTACATAAACACATGGTAGACCATATCTAGCCAATGGGCCTTAGCTTGCTAATTCCTGATGTATGGTAAAATAACTTAGAATGATAATGAGATAATAGGCCTTATAGTGGTTGCTGTATTACCCTATCTAGATCTTTTTGAACTGGAAGACTGGCTTTTCCATCTGCTGCTGTCAGCCCCCTTTGGGAATTACCCTGCTGCTCAGCTGAAGAGAGATGACTTGTCTAAGGTCATGTTCCCATTCCAGGAGCTGTTTACATCAAATGATCTAGTGGGGGGTGAGATGGAAAGAATATAAAGACTTCTTCCCCTTGACTCAAGTCAAGACAACTCTGATGGGTGAACTCAGCTTCCAACCTCCCCATAGGATCAGCTGAAGTCTTATGGAACTGCATTAACGTCCAAGATCTTCTGGACAATCTTGCTTTCTTCCCTTCCCCTCAAGTCTTAATCCCTTGAGTACTACTGACCCAACTTTCTGCATACTATCACTGTTTCAGAGTCAGCTTCCACAGGAACTTGATCTACACCAGATCTCTTGGGTATTACCACTTATTTTATGGCTACACTTAAACCTATATGTTCATTATATTCTAACAAATGTTTATTATCATAAAATAGAGTGACACATTTTTAAATGGTTCTTGCTAGCCAGAGAGCTATTGAAATACTAGAAGTCTGGATCAATAGTTTTCTGTGTCTCTGGTAAAAGAAAATGCATAAAACTTGTTCAAAGCCTATCCAAAATTTTTTGTTTTTTGTTTTCACTATGCTATAGTTTTATATCTTACATTGACTCAAATACAGTCTTCAGTATAACTATGTGGTATTTATTAGGAAAGAAGGTGAGGAGATAGAAAGTAGTAATTATGATACATGCTCTACTTAATGGCTTAAGTAAGAATGGGTTCCCAAATCATCATTATAAGGATGGAGATTAAATTTCATTGAGTGTTGAAAAACAGATGGTACTAATCATTGTCAAGCTGAGAAAAGCAAATCTTGAACAAGTTAATGTCAGAACTGTGTAATGAATGCAGACTTAAATTTAACCAATTCCGACATTTCAGAGAGTTAATAGAAAACATAAATACTAGACAAAAAGGACCATTTGGTGACCAACAATTAATAATTGGCATACATAAGGATCATCTTTAGATGCTAAAGTGATTGAATGAAAGGTTGATAGTAATCAGGATATTCATGTTATTCACATAATAATAAAAAGTTACCTCACAGATTACTTATCAATTTACAAAGGAGAAAAGGTATCTTTATCAAATCAAGATCTACCCTAACCAGATGTGTTAGGCTGGGTTCTCTTGAGAAACAAAACAAGTGAAGTTTATAGAGAAAAAAAAAAAAAAAGAATTATCTTAGGAAAAGGCTCACACAGTTATAGAAGCTGGCAAGTCCCAACTGCTTGGATTAAATGTCATATTGTAGGCTTTTCCCAACTCAGGCAGCTGCAGGGGCTGAGGAGCTCAAGTTTGGCAGTCAGTATATCGTGGACTGCTAAAAGAACTAACAGATCTGTCTTAGAGGAAATGCAGCTGAGATGCTCCTTGGAAACGAGGATGGCCAGACTTTGTCTCACCTACTTTGGTCATGTTGTCAGAAGGGAGAATTCCCTGGACAACGATGTCATGCTTGGTAAGGTGGAGGGTTGACGAAAGAAGGGGAGGCCTTTGACAAGATGGATTGACATGGTGGCTGCAACAATGGGCTCAAGTATAGCGAGGATCATGGTGCTAGCGCAGGATCGGGCAGTGTTTCGTTCTGCTATGCATGGGGTCACTATGAGTCGGAAATGACTCGATGGCACCTAACAACAACAACAACAACATACGGTCTGTTGACTCCGGCAGATGATGAGTCCAAGATCATTATGGAGAATGGTGAATTGCTAGCTCACAGAGAGTTGTAGGTAGTACAACAGGATCCAGATCCATAGAAGGTTCTCTTCTTTTTCACCAGATGTCCATAAATATAGTGGAAGCAGGCCATACCCGTAGGGAAACTCCCTTTCGAATTGACTGCTCAAAGCATATACATCTGATCTCATCATGGGAATAACCACATCACAACTACTTAAACAACTCATAATCATGGTCTAGCCGAGTTGACACACAACCCCAACTATCACACCAGGTGATTAAATTTAGGATTATGTGCCTCCACATATGGTGAAATGAGAATTATACATCATCACTGATGCAGTACTCTTGTCAACATTTTTTAGAATCTAATCATAAGCAAACAATAAGCAAAATCCATATTCTACAAGGCAATTAATTGACTGAACTCTTCAAAATGTTCCTGTTATAAAAGACAAAAATAGTGGTTCTAAATTAAAGAAGACTAAAATGATGTCACAACCAAATTCAATACATGATCATTGTTTGGATCCAAAAACCAGAAAGATAAGAAGGACTTTTAGGAGACAATTTTTATAAATTTTAACATGCTTGCTATATTAGATATTACTACATCAATTTTTAAAGCCTTAGGAGTGAAAATGTTATAGTGATAATACAGAAAAATGGCTTTATTCCTAAGAAATAAATAGACTGAAGTATTTAGAGGTAGAGTGACATGATGTTGTAGTTTACTTTCATATGGCTCAAAAAAAAAAAAAAAAAAAAGCATACTGGAGTGGATATACCATATGTATATAAATAAAATGACAGGCATTCAGACGGGCAGACAGGACCAACCCCCAGAGGCAGAAAAAGGAGGGAATGCCAGAGACGACAAAAGCAGCAGGATCCAGGTAAGGGGTAGCAAACAGGACCCACTCCCAGAGGCAGGAAAGGAAGGGAGCACTAGGGAAGACAAAAGTGGCAGGATCCTGTAGGAATCAGGTAAGGGGTGGGCGAAGAGGTTTACAACAGCTAAGGGAGACAAATTTGTCTGTAGTTTTGTCAAACTGTGGTGGCTTAGACATTGCAGTAAGGTTTGAGGCTGTGCCATCGGTGTTTCAAATACTAGCAGGGTTGCTCCTGGTGCACAAGTTTCAATGCAGCTTACAGACTGAAACAGACTAGGAAGAGGCTATCCACTTCTAAAATAATTGGCCAGGGAAAACCTTATGACTAGCAGAGAAACATGGTCTGAAGTGGGCAACTTTATGAATAGCCTGTAAATATTGTCCAATACAGTGCAGGAAGACAAGCCCCTTAGGTTGGAAGGCACTCAAAATACAACTGGGAAAGAGCTGTCTCATCAGAGTAGAACTAACCTCCATTAGCTGACATGACATGACTCAAATTGAAGACAAACAGCTGCAAACATCCATTAATAATCAGAACACAGAATGAGTCTAGGAAAACTGAAAGTATTCAAAAATGAAATGGAATGCATAAAGATTGATATTCTAGGCATCAGTGAACTGAAATGGACCGATATGTGCCATTTTTCATCAGACAACCACATGATCTACTATGACGGGAATGACAATTTGAATAGGAATGGCATGGCATTCATCATTGCAAAGGATGTTTCAAGATCTATCCTGAAGTACAATGCTGTCAGTGATAACATAATATCCATACACCTACAAGAAAGACTAATTAATACTATGATTATTCAAATTTACACACCAACCACCAAAGCCAAAGATAAGGAAATTGAAGCTTTTTATCAACTTCTGCAGTCTGAAATTGACTGAATGTGCAATGAAGATGTGTTAATTACCACTATTGACTATAATGCAAAAGTTGGAAATAGAGAAGAATCACTGGTGGTTGAAACATTTCGTCTTGGTGACAGAAATAATGCTGGAGATCGCATGATAGAATTTTGCAAGACCAACAACTTAGTCATTGCAAATACCTTTTTTCAACAACACAAACAATGGCGATACATGTGGACTTCGTCAAATGGAGTACACAGGAATCAGATTGACTACATCTGTGGTGAGAGGAGATGGAAAAGATCAATATCTTCACTCAAAACAAGGCCAGGAGCTGATTGTAGAACAGACCATCTACTGCTCATATGCAAGTTCAACTTGAAGTTGAAGACAATTAACATAAGTCCACAAGAGCCAAAATATGACCTTAAATATATTCCTCCTGAATTTAGAGACCATCTAAATAATAGATTTGATGCACTGAACACCAGTCACTGAAAACCAGAAGAATTGTGGGGTGACATCAAGAACATCATCCATGAAGAAAGCAAGAGGTCACTAAAAATATGAGAAAGAAAAGACCAAAATGGATGTCAGAAGAGACTCTGAAACTTGCCCTTGAGTGAAGAGTAGATAAAACAAATGGAAGAAACAACAAGATGAAAGAGCTGAACAGATTTCAAAGAGCAGCTCAAGCAGATAAAGCCAATTACAATAATGAAATGTGCAAAGACCTGGAATTAGAAAACCAAAAGGGAAGAACACATTCAGCATTTCTCAAGCTGAAAGAATTGAGGAAAAACTTTAAGCCTTGAGTTGCAATATTGAAAGATCTTTGGCCAAAATATTGAATGATGCAGAAAGCATCAAAAGAAGATGGAAGTAACACACAGTCACTGTGCCAAAGAGAACTGGTTGATGTTCATCCATTTCAGGAATTGGCATATGTTCAAGAACTAATGGTATTGAAGGAAGAAGTCAAAGCTGCACTGAAGGAATGGGTGAAAAACAAGCCTCCAGGAACTGACAGAATACCCTTTGAGATATTTCAACAAACAAATGCCCCACTGGTGGCACTCACTTGGCTATGCCAAGAAATTTGGAAGACAGCTACCTGGCCAACCGACTGGATGAGATCCATATTTGTACCCATTCCAAAGAAAGGTGATCCCATTGAATGTTGAAATTATTGAACAATATGATTAATATCACATGCAAGTAAAATCTTACTGAAGATAATTGAAAAATGGTTGCAGCAGTATATTTACAGAGAACTTCCAGAAATGCAACCTGGATTCAGAAGAAGATGTGGTACAAGGGATATCATTGCTGATGTCATATGGATGTTGGCTCAAAGCAAAGAAAACCAGAAGGATATTTACTTGTGTTTTAATGACTGTGCAAAAGCATTTGATTGTGTGGATCATAACAAATTGTGGGTAACACTGAGAAGAATGAGAATTCCAGAACACTTAATTGTGCTCATGAGGAACCTGTACATATACCAGGAGGCTGTCATTCAAACAGAACAAGGGGACACTGCATAGTTTAAAATCAAGAAGGAAGTGTGTCAGGGTTGTATCCTTTCACCATACTTATTCAATCTATATGCTGAGCAAATAATCTGAGAACCTGGACGATATGAAGAAGAACATGGCATCAGGATTGGAGGAAGAATCATTAACAAGCTGTCATACACTAGCAACACAACTTTGCTTGCTGAAAGTGAGGGTGACTCGAAGCACTTACTGATGAAGATTGAAGAATACAGTCTGCAGTATGGATTATATCTCAATATAAAGAATAAAAAAGTCTTCACAACTGGACCAATAAGCAGCATCACAATAAATGGAGATAAGATTGAAGTTGTCAAAGACTTTACATTGCTTGGTTCTACAATCGACACCAATGGAAGTAGCAGTCAGGACATCAGATGACGTATGTTATGTTGTTGTTATGTGCCATCAAGTCAGACCTGACTCATAGCGACCTATCCTTGGGTTTCCCAGGTGGTATCACTACAGAAGTAGATTGCCCAACCTTCCTTCCAGGGAGTGGCTGGGCAAATCAGCTGCAAAGGACCTCTTTCAAGTGCTGAAGAGCAAAGATGTCTCGTTGAGGACTAAGTTGCATCTGACACAAGCCATGGTATTTTCAATCGCCTCATATGCATGTGAGAGTTGGACAACGAATAAGGAAGACTGGAGAAGAGTCAATGCTTTCGAGTTGTGGTGTTGGCAAAAAATTCTGAAAGTACAATGGACTGCTAAAAGAACTAACAAATCTGTCCTGGAGGAAGTGCAGCCGGAATGCTCCTTGGAAACAAGAATGGCCAGACTTTTTCTCACATACTTTGGTCATGTTTTCAGAAGGGACCATTTACTGGAGAAAGATGTCATGCTTGGTAACGTGGAGGGCAGATGAAAGAGGGGAAGGCCCTCAACGAAATGGATTGACACAGTGGCAGTGGTAATGGGCTCAAATATAGCAAGGATTGTGGAGCTGGTGCAGGACTGGGTAGTGTTTTGCTCTGCAGTGCATAGGATCACTATGGCGATGACTTGACATCACCTAACAACAATAACAACAACAACATATAAATATGCATATAAGGAGCTTGGTGGTGTAAACAGTTAAGCACTCAGCTGCTAACAGAAAGGTTTGCAGTTAAAACATACATGCCTCAGAGGAAGAAAGATCTGGTGCCTTTTCCTATAAAGATTACAGTCAAGGAAACCCTATAGAGAAGTTCTACTCTATCACATGGTGTCACCATCAGTCAGCATGGATGAGACAGCACCTAACAACAATATATACATATATAGAGAAGCAGTCTCTGGGTTACATATGTCCAGTTTACAGTCAACCTTTAGTTAGGGCTCTCTGGATCTGAGTAGAGAAAATAAAGTATTGCTGTCTGGTTAATCACAGCTCCAGAAACTCACTGGTCGAGCACTCCTTACCCACTCCTCCTCCTTTTCTTCCTCCTGCTTCAGCCCCTGCTCCTTGCAACTGTTACTTTGCTCTGTGCACTTTCTACTACTCTCTATGACCATCTTCTCCAGTGGCACCCCTACCAAAACCCACAACTGCCCATCATCCCTTCCACAGCTGTCCTTTATGCCTCAGAAAATTTATTTGGCCTGACCTCCTCCTCGTTCTCTTTCTCTTCACCCTATTTCCCCTCCCTCCCCTACATATTTTCTGGTGATTATTGCTGCTGCCACAGCCACTACCAGCCTGCTCCTTGACCAGCCATGCCTAGCCAAGAGCTAGGAAGCAGTTGGACCTACCTACCCACCCCTCCTCTGCAGGAACCACCACAGCTGCCCTTGGGGCTAGCCTCCAGCCTTTGACCACTGCAGAGTTCTGAGCTCCCTTGCTGGCTTCATTACCCTGACCTGCAGTCCCCAGTTCATTCACACTCTGCCTCCCTCAGCTCAGCTACACCAACAAAACAAAATTGTTTTTACTATCACCATATCAGGAGCTCTGGTGGTGTAGTGCCCAAGGCATTTGATTATTAACCAGAGGGTTGGTGGTTCAAACCCACCAGCCACTCTGCAGATGGAAGACTGGGCAATCTACTTCTGTAAAGATTTACCACCTTGGAAACTCAAAGGAGGTTGCTGTGAGTTGGAATCTATTCAATGGCAGTGAGGTTGGTTTTTAGTTTGTTATTGTATCAGTGTTAAACATGTTTTAGTGTGTCTGGTAGTGTTTGTTTAATGTTTTTTATGCTTTTACCACTCCTCTCTCAGTTTGTTGTACTGTGGTGGCTTACATGTTGCTGTGAAGCTGGAAGCTTTGCCACTGGTATTTCAAATACCAGCAGGGTTACCTATGGTGAACAAGTCACAGCAGAACTTCCAAGATAAGACACATTAGGAAGATGGACATGGCCTGGTCCACTTCTGAAAAAAGTCAGCCACTGAAAACCTTATGAGTAGCAGGGAAATATTGTCTGATATAGTTCCAGAAGATGGGCCCCTTAGGTGGAATACATTCAAACTAGGACTAGGGAGGAGCTGACTCCTCAAAGCATAGTAACCTTAATGACATGATGGGAGTAAAGCTTTCAAGACCTTTATTTGCTGATGTGGCACAACTCAATAATAAAAAAACAGCTGCAAATATTCATTAATAATCAGAACATAGAATGTATGGAGTATGAATCTAGGAAAATTGGAAATTATAAAAAATGAAATAGAACAAATAAGATTGACATCTTAGGCATTAGTGAGTTAAAATGGACTGATATTGGCCATTTTGAATCAAACAATCATACGATCTATCATGCTGGAATGACAAATTGAAGAGCAGTGGTATTACCTTCATCATTAAATAAAACATTTCAAGATCTATCCTGAAGTACAATGCTGTGAGTGATAGAACAATATCCATATACCTACAAGGAAGACCAGTTAATACTACTAATATTCAAATTTACACATCAACCACTAAAACCAAAGATGAAGAAATTGAAGATTTTTACAAACTTCTGCAGTCTGAAATTGACCGAACATGAAATCAAGATGTACTGATAGTTATAGGTGGTTGGGATGCAGAAGTTGGAAACAAGAAGAAACACTGGTAGTTGGAAAATATGACCTTGGTGTTAAAAAAGACAACAGAGATTGCATGATAGAATTTGGCACAACCAATGACATATTCATTGCAAATAACTTTTTTCAGCAGGATAAACAGGAATATACAGGTGGACCTCACCAGGTGGAATACACAGGAATCAAATTGACTGCATGTGTGGAAAGATATGATGAAGAAGCTCAATATCATCAGTCAGCACAAGGTCAGGGGCTGACTGCAAAATAGACCACCAATTGCTGACATTCAAATTGAAGTTGAAGCTGAAGAAAATTAAAACAAGTCCATGAACCAAAATATGACCTTGAGTATGCTGTTGTCATGTGCCATCAAGTTGGACTCAACTCATAGGGACACCTTCTTGGGTTTCCAAGATGGTGTCACTATGGAAGTAGATTGTCCAACCTTCCTTCCGAGGAGTGGCTGGTGGGTTTGAACCACCAGTCTTATAATTAGCAGTCAAGTGCCTTAGGAATTATGCTACCAGAGCTTGAGTATATCCTACCTGAATTTAGAGACCATCTGAAGAGTAGATTTGATGCATTGAACACCAGTGGCCGAAGACCAGACAACTTGTATGAGGACATCATACAGGAAGAAAACAAAAGATCATTCAAAAGATAGGAAAAAAACAAACCAAAACCAAATTCACTGCTGTCAAGTAGGATCTGACTCATAGCGACCCCTCCATGGGTTTCCAAGGCAGGAAAAGAAGAGAAAACTAAGTGGATGGCAGAAGAGAAATTTGCTTTTGAATAGTGAGTAGCTAAAGTGAATGGAAGAATTGACGAAGTTGAAGAAATAAATAGAAGATTCCAAAGGACTGCTCAAGAAGACAAAGTATTATAATGAAATGTGCAAAGACTTAGAGTTGGAAAATCAAAGGGGATGAACATGTTCAGCATTTCCCAAGCTGAAAGAACTGAATAGAAATTCAAGCCTCAAGTTGCAATTTTGAAGGTTTCTATGGGTAAAATGTTGAACAATGCAGGAAGTATCAAAATAAGATGGAAGAAATACAAAAAATCACTGTACCAAAAAGAATTGGTTGACATTCAACCATTTCAGAAGGTAGGATGTGATCAAAAATCCATAGTGTTGAAGGAAGCTGCACTGAAGGAATTTGGGGGGGGAAAAAAAAAAAGTCTCCTGGAATTAATTAACAAAAGACCCAGTGAGATGTTTCAACAAATGGATGCCACACTGGAGGCACTTACTCATCTACACCAAGAAATCTGGAAGGCAGCTACTTGGTGAACTGACTGGAAGAGATCCATATTTGTGTCCATTCCAAAGAAAGGTAATACAACAGAATGTGGAAAATACCAAACAATATCATAAATATTACAAGTAAGTAAAATTTTGCTGAAGATAATTCAAAAATGGTTGCAGTAGTAGATTGACAGGGAATTGTGAGAAAATCAAGCTGGACTCAGAAGAGGACATGGAATGAGGGATATCATTCCTAACATCATATGGATCTTGATTGGAAGCAAAGAATATAAAAAAGAAGTTTACCTGTGTTTTATTGACTGTGCAAAGCCATTCAATTGTGTGGATCCTAACAAATTATGGATAACATTGCAAACAATGGGAATTCCAGAACACTTACTAATACTCATGAGGAACCTATACATGGACCAAGAGGCAGTCATTTGAAAAGAACAAAGAAATACTGTATGGTTTAAAATCAGGAAAAGTGTGTGTCAGGGTTGTGTCATTTCTCCATACTTATTCAATATGTATGCTAAGCAAATAATCCAAGAAGCTGGACTCTATTAAGAAGAACATAGCGTCAGGATTGGAAGAAGCTCTTTAACAACCTGTGTGATATGCAGATGACACAACTTGCTATTCTGAAAATAAGGAAGAGTTGAAGAACTTACTGATGAAGTTTAAAGACTACAGCCCTCAGTAAGGATTACACCTCAACATAAACAACAATCCTTAAAAATGGAACAATTAGCAACATCATGATAAATGAAGAAAAGACTGAAGTTGTCAAGGGTTTCATTTTACTTGGATTCACAATCAATGCCCATCATAGCAGCAGTCAAGAAATCAAACAATGTAATGCACTGGGCAAATCTGCTGCAAAAGATCTCTTTAAAGTGTTTAAGAGCAAAGATGTCACTTTGAAGACTAAGGTACTCCTGACCCAAGCCATGGTAGTTTCAATATCATCATATGCATGTGAGAACTGGACAGTGAATAAGGAATATCACAGAAAAATTGATGCATTTCCATTGGGGTTTTGGCAAAGAATATTGAAAGCATCATGGACTGCAAGAATAATAAACAAATTGGCCTTGGAAGATATATAATCAGAATGTTCCTTTGAAGTGAGAGTGCCCAGACTTAGTTCTCATACTGTTGTCATGTTGTCAGAAGGGTCCAATCCAGGAGAAGGATATCACACTGGGTAAAGTAGAAGGTCAGTAAAAAACAGAACCACTCTCAACAAGATGGATCAACACAGTGGCTGAGACAATGGGTTCAAGCATAGCAATGATTGTGAGGATGACTCAGGAATAGGCAGTGATTTGTTCTGTTGTGCTTAGGGTCACTATGAGTGAAAACCCACTCAACAGCACCTAACAACCTAACAACATGCATAGAAAGATACAGTATATACTAAGACAAACATGTTGACTAATTGATGTTAGATAGGAACTGTTCCTAACTGTTCCGACTTATCTACAAATTTGACTTAAAAACGGATTTAGGAACAGACCTGTTCATAATCCAAGGACTGCCTGTATATATGTGAGAGAGTATGCAAATGTTATAAAACATTAATAATTGGTTTATCTAGGTGATCATATGTGAATGCTCATTGAGCTCTTCTTTCAACATTTCTGTATGCTTGGAATTTTTCAAAACAAAAAGGGAAAACAAAAAGAGAGAGAGACTGGTGTCATTAAAGGGAAGCTCTGGTAGCGTAGTGCCTGAGGCACGTGACTGCTTACCAGAAGATTGGAGGTTCAAATCCACTAGCCACTCCCCAGAAGGAAGGTGGGGCAATCTACTTCCATAGTGATACCCCCCCCGAAACCCAAGGAGGGGTTGCTATGAGTCCACCCCACCGGACCATCCACACTGATGGTTTTTGGTTTTGGTGTCATTAAAAGAAATAGTCTGAATAATTCTGACCCTGAGGTCAATTGACATCAGGGGGAAATTTGCCCATGCTGTTCACCAAATAATGTTGATAACCAGACTTAGAAAGTCAAGGAAATATAAGTCAAGTTGTAGAACGGCTGTAGACTAATTAGTTAACTTTATCAAACTTCAGTCTAGTGAATTTTATTGCCCTCATTCACTTAAAAAAAAAAAAAAAAATGCCTGAACCAAATGTTAACCTTTCTCCCCAAGCACAACAGTTTTGGGGCAAAAAGAATTTAGCGTTGAAGGAATTATGAACTGATATTTGCTCAGATTTGTTATGTTTATTTACTCACCCTGAGAAATATATTTGCCTTTTGTAACAAGATTCTTAGAATTCACAGGAAAGAGTGACTTATCCTGCCAATTTGGTGGTGGGGGTGTAGAGATGAAATAAGTATGTATTTTGGAATCCTAAATAACAAGTTTAAAAGAAAGTTTCAAATACTGTACAAGTCCTAACTACCCAAGGTTCAGCACAAAGGAGTTTTATGTTCACTATCTAACTTGCATTCAGTTCTAACTTGCCCTGCTGTGGTGGACTTATTCCTAAGTGTCCCAGCTCTATACAGCACTTTAGCTAGCCTGGGCTGAGTATTCAGAAAGTCAGGAACTAGAGTGATACAATAAACCAAATAGAAGGAACTCACCTCAACTGTCAGTTTTTAGCCTGAAATAAACAATGATACTATTGAACAATAGAAAAAGACCTCTTTCCTCTCACCAGTGAAGCAAATCTTAAAATATGAGGATCAAGGACTGTTATCAAGATAACAAACACTAAAGAACTAAAACACCTCATAACAGCAGGTGGTATCAGCCGGGCTTGTCTTTTGAAAAATGTGTCAGATCCTTTTAGGACTATGTAAAGCACTTCTTGTCCCCATGGTGATGCTGATAATATTTTGTCAATCATTGTGATATCTACATCTACATTGTTTAGTTTGAAAGTCACATTGGAAATTTTGAAGGTTAAATTTGTTTTTCCTCTAAATTGCTTGGTGTCAATTGTACTTGTGATAATTGGAGGAGGTAGACTCAGTGTGTGAGAAATACTGACCAATATTTCTTGCTGTTTGTAAGGCTCAGAGAAAGAGAAGAAGCTATAAACTGTTGGTCCCTTCACAACATCGCAGACACTAATCAAAGTTCATGTCTTCAGAGTGGAAGAGACTGAGTAATTCATTAGTCTTCAGGGCTATGCCCAGACTTTCACTTAGGGAATGCCATTCATTGCAGTATTTTCCAGTCTCAAGGATGGCAGTTTATTTGTCTGGTTCTTTCTTAATTAATTTGTTTCTAAGGAAAGGGCATTTTCTAATAAGATTTTGTGGAAACATTTCCATGAGTCTAAGACAGGCATAAACCACAAACACTACCACTTACCCATACCAAAAGCTGTTTTTATTAGTGTTAGAGTAACCATCAACTGCAAATTCCATGATTTATTTTGTAACTGGGAGAATGTAAAAGTTGGGCTTTCTTTTCTTTTCCTTTTATGGGCTTTTGCACTTCTTAATTTTATCAACAGTAAAGTGTTATGAGTTGAATTACCAAACCAAAAACACAAACTCACTGTCATTGAGTTGTCCTAACCTCATTCATGTGATTCTAATCCCATTTGGAAATGAGGTATATTTGTTATGTAGTAAAAGGTAAGCAAGCATTCAGAGAGAATAATAAGTGTATGCTGGGTTGGGGAGGATCATAGACAAAGACAACTGTGGGTAAGAATGGAAAGCAATTGCTGGGAGAGAGCTGTCTGTATTGAGCACCTACTGGTTTAGTTGATTTACATATATTGCCCTATTTTATCCCTGCAGTATGCCTGTTAGAAAGGTTTCATAATCCTTACTTCTTGTTGTTAGATGTTGTAGAGTTGGTTCCAACTATGTACAAAAGAATGAAACAATGCCAAGTCCTGCATTTTCCTCACAATCATTGCCAGGTGCGAGCCCATTGTTGCAGCCACTGTGTCAATCCATCTCATTCCTCTTTGTCACTTTACCATGCATGATGCTCTTCTCCAAGGGCTTACAACATGTCCAAAGTACATGAGGTGAAGTCTCACCATCCTCCTTCTAAGGAGTATTCATTCTGGTTGTATGTCTTCCAAAATAGATTTATTTGTGCTTCTGGCAGTCCATGGTATAGTCAATATATTCACCAACACCATAATCCAAATGCCTCAATTCTTCTTTACATTTCCTTATTCATTGTCCAGCTTTCACCATGCATATGAGATTATTGAACACATCATGGGTTGAGTGAGGCCCACTTTATTCCTCAAGGTGACATCTTTGCTTTTTCATACTTAAAAATGGTCTTTTGCAGCAGATTTAACCAATGCAGTATAATGTTTGATTTCTGGATTGCCACTACCATGGCTGCTGATTGTTGATCCGAATAAAATGAAATCCTCCACAGACTCAATCTTTTCTCCGTTTGTTGTGATGCTGTTTATTGGTCCGTGTTATGAGGATTTTTGTTTTCTTTATGTTGTGGTGTAATCCACACTGAAGACTATAGTTTTTGATCTTCATCAGTAAATGCTTCAAGTCATCTTCACTTTCAGTAGGCAAGGTTGTGTCATCTGCACATCGCAGGTTGTTGAGAGTCTTTCTCTAATCATGACGACACATTCTTCTTTACATAGTGCACCTTCTCTAATTATTTTCTCAGTACATTGATTGAATAAGTATTATGAAAGGATCCAACCCTGACATGTACATTTCCCAATCCCAAAACATGCAGAATCTCCTTGCTCGGCTTGAACCACTGCCTCTATGTCTATCTACAGGTTCCACTTTAGTAAAACTAAGTGCCCCTTAAGTCTTATTCTTTGCAATGTTATCCATAAATTGTTATGACTCACAGAGTAGAATTCCTTTGTATAGTCAATGAAACACAGGTAAACATGTTTCTGATATTCTCTGCTTTTAGCCAAGATTCATGTGACATTAGCAATGATATCCCTTGTTCCACATTGTCTTCTGAATCTTGTTTGAATTGCTAGCAATTTTCAGTTCATGTACGGCTGCAACTATTTTTTAATTATCTTTAGCAAAATATTATTTGCACGTGATTTTAATAATGTTGTTTTGTTGTTAGGTGCCATTGAGTCGGCTAGGATTCATTGTGACCCTATGTACAGGAAACACTGGTCATGTAACATCCTCACAATCCTTGCTTTGTTTGAGCCCATCATTGCTGCCACTGTGTCAATCCATCTTGCTGAGGGCCTTCACCTTTCTTGCTGACCCTCCACTTTACCAAGTATGATATCCTTCTTCAGGGAATGGTCCCTTCTGGCAACATGACCAAAGTAGGTGAGACGAAGTCTGACAATTCTCACTTCCAAGGAGCATTCTGGCTGCACCTCGTCCAGGACAAATTTGTTCATTCTTCTGGCAGTCTGTGGTTACTTTCTAGTATTCTAAGCCAACACCACAACTCAAAAGCATCAACTCTTCATTCTTCCTTATTCATTTCCAGCTCTCCCATGCATATGAGTCTATTGAAAATACCATGGTTTGTGTTAGCTGCACCTTAGATTTCAAAGCAACATCTTTGCTCTTCAAAAATTTAAAGAGATCTTTTGCAGCATATTTGTCAAATGCAATACAATATCTGATTCCTTGATGGATTCCTTGATTCCATGGGTGCTGATTGTGGATCAAAGTAAAATGAACCCCTGATAACTTTAATCTTTTCTCCATTTATTGTGATGCTGCTTATTGGTCCAGTTGTGAGGATTTTCATTTTCTTTATGCTGAGGTGTAATTCATATTGCAGACTGTAGACTTTAATCTTCATCAGTGAGTGCTTCAAGTCATCTTCATTTTCAGCAAGCAACGTTGTGTCATCTGAATATCAGAGGTTGTTAATGAGTCTTCCTCCCATCCTGATGCTGCACTCTGTTTCAGATAGTCCAGCTTTTCAGATATTTGCTCAATATACAGATTGAATTAAGTATGGTGAAAGGATACAAGCCTGACACACCTTTCCTGATTTTAAACCATACAGTGCCCCCTTATTCTCTTTGAACAATAGCCTCCTGGTCTATGTACTGGTTCTTCATGAGCACAATTCAGTGTTCTGGAATTCTAATTCTTCTCAATATTATCCATAATTTGTTATGATCCAGTTTAATACTTTTGCAGAGTCAATAATACATAAGTAAACATCATTCTAGTATTCCTTGTTAATGTCCATCTAACATTAGCAATGATATCCCTCATTCCATGTCTTCTTCTGAATCCAGCTTGCATTTCTGGAAGTTCTTTGTCAATATATTGCTGCAACTATTTTTGAATCATCTTCATCAAATTGTCACTTGCATGTGATATTAATGATATTGTTCAATTATTTCTACACTCTGCAGGATCACTTTTCTTTGTAATGGATACAAATATGGAATCCTTCCAGTCAGTTGGCCAGGTAGCTGTCTTCCAAATCTCCTGGTATAGCCAAATAAGTGCCTCCAGTACGGCATCCATTTGTTGAAACATCTCGAGGGGTGTTCCATCAATGCCTGGAGCCTTGTGTGTTAAACTGGGTTCTCTAAAGAAACAAAACCAGTAAAGCTTATATGTATATAGAGAGAGAAAAATTTATCTTAGGAAAATGGCTCACACACTTATAGAAGCTGGCAAGTCCAAAGTTCTTGGATCAAATGTCAAGCTGGAGGCTTTTCCTGACTCTTGCAGCTGCAGAGGCTGAGGAGCTCAAGGTTGGCAGGCAGTATACTGGCTGTTGACTCCAACGAATGACAAATCCAAGATCTCCAGGCCGAATGGTGGATTGTTCACTCACGGACAGTTGTAAGCAGCACAACAGAATCCCAATCCACAGAAGAATATCTCTTTTCCCAGGATGTCCATAAATATACTGGAAGCAGGCCACACCCCTAGGGAAACTCCCTTTCACAGATTGGCTGCTCAAAACATATTCACCTGAAACCATGATGGCAATAACCACATCACAACTGCTTAAACCACACAGAATTGTGATTCAGCCAAGTTGACACGCAGCTCCAACTATCACACCTTGTTTTTCACCAAGTTCTTCAATGAAGCTTGGACTTCTTCCTTCAGTACCATTGGTTCTTGATCATATGCCATCTCCTGAAATAGTTCAACATCAACCAATTCTTTTTTGTACAGTAAATCTGTGTTTTCCTTCCATCCTCTTTTGACGCTTCCTGCTTCATTCAATAGTTTGCTCATAGAATCTTTCAATATTTCAACTCAAGGGTTGAATTTTTTCTTCAGTTTTTTCATCTTGAGAAATGTCTAGTATGTTCTTCCCTTCTGGTTTTCTCCAGGTCTTTGCACATTTCATTATAATACTTTGTCTTCTTCAGCTGCTCTTTGAAATCTTCTACTCAGCTCTTTTATATTGCAATTTCTTCCATTTGCTTTAGCTTCCCTCCATTTCAGAGCAAGTTTCAGAATCTCTTGTGACATCCATTTTGGTCTTTTCTTCCTTTTCTGTCTTTTAAATGACATTTCGCTTTCTTCATGTATGATGTTCATGATGTGATCCCACAATTCTTCTGCTTTTCAGTCATTGTTGATCAGTGCATCAAATTTATTCTTCAGGTGGTCTCTAAGTTCAGGTGGGATATAATCAAGTTTATATTTTAGCTCTTGTGGACATGTTTTAATTGTCTTCAACTTCAAGTTGAACTTGCATATGAGCAATTGATGGGCTGTTCCACAGTTGGCCTCTGGCTTTGTTTTGCCTGAAGAAATTGAACTTCTTCATCACCTCTTTCCAAGCTGTAGTTGATCTGATGCTTGTGTATTCCATATGTCAAAATCCATGTATATAGCTGCCTTTTATGTTGTGGTAAAAAAGGTATTTGCAATTAATAAGTTGTTGGTCTTACAAAATTCTGTCATGCAACCTCCAGTGTCATTTCTATCACCAAGGCCATATTTTCCAACTACTGGTGAATCTTTGTTTCAAGGTTTTGCATTCCATTCACCAGTAATAATCAATACATCTGGATTGCCTGTTTAGTCAATTTCAGGATGCAGTAGTTGATAAAAATCTTCAATTCCTCATAATTCTGTTCAAGAATTCCCATGTTTTGTTGACTCAACTTTCTTTGGAATGGACACAGTTATGGATATCTTGAAGTAAGTTGGTTAGGCAACTATCTTCCAAATTTCTTGGCATAGATGAGTGAACACTTCCAGTGTTGCATCCATTTGTAGAAACCTCTCAGTTGGTATTCCATCAATACGTGGAGTCTTGTTTTTCACCAATGCCTTCACTGTAGCTTGGGTTTCCTTCTTCAATACCATCAGTTTTTCATCATATTCTACCTCATTGACCAATCCCTTTTGGTAGATTGACTCTGTATATTCTTTCCTTCTTCTTTTGATGCTTCCTGTGTCATTCAATATCTAGCCTATGTTGTTGTCATTAGGTGCCATCAAATCAGCTCTGACTCATAGTCACTGCATGTACAGCAGAATGAAACATTGCCTGGTCCTGTGTCATCCTCACAATCCTTACTATACTTGAGTCCATCATTGCAGCCAGTGTGTCAATCCATCTGGATGAGGATCTTCCTCATTTTTGCTGAGCCTTTACTTTACCAAGCATGATATCCTTCCCCAAGGAATGGTCCCTTCTGATAACACGACCAAAGTAGATGAGAAGAAATCTAACAATTCTTACTTCCAAGGAGCAGTCTCCCAGGACTGTTCTTCTTCCAGGACAGATTTTCATTCTTCTGTCAGTCCATGGTATTTTCAGTATTCTTCACCACACCATAAGGAATCAGTTCTTCTTTGATTTTCCTTGTTCATTGTCCAGCTTTCACATGAATGTAAGGTGATTGAAAATACTATAAGTTGATCTTTCAATATTGTAACTTGAGGTTTGAGTTTTTTCTTCTGTTGAATTTTTTTCTTTCAGCTAGAGAAATGCCAATTGTGTTCTTCCCTTTTGATTTTCTAATTTAAGATCTGTGCATTTCATTACAATACTTTACTTTCTCTTCTCAAGCAGTCCTTTGAAATCTGTTTATTCCATTTATTCCATTTGCTTTAGCAACTTCACATTCAAGAAAAACTTTCAGAGACTCTTCTGACATTTATTTTAGTCTTTTTTTTCTTTCTTGTCTTTTTAGTGATATCTTGCTTTCTTCACGCATAATGTCCTGGATGTCATCCCACAACTTATGTGGTCTTCATTCATTAATGTTTAATGCTTCAAATCTACTTTTGAGATGGTTTCTAAACTTGGGTAGGCAGGAGCAGGAGCCAGTAGGATGGCCAGAACAGGTAAGGGGAGAGGCCAGACAGGAAGCAGGAGCCAGTACAACAGCCACAACAGGTAAGGTAAGGGAAGAGGCCAGGAAGTGAGGGGCGTGCTTTGAAACAGCTAAGGGAGATGAACTTGTCTGTCAGTTTGTTGTACTGTGGTAGCTTGCATGTTACTGTGAGGCTGGGGCTATGCCACTGGTGTTTCAAATGTCAATAAGGTTACCTATGATCGATAGGTTTTAGCAGAGCTTTGAAACTAAGACAGACTTGGAAGAAGGAAGGGGCCATCCACTTTTCAAAAAACTGGTCGGTGAAAACCTTATGAATGGCGGTGAAACACCGTCTGATATATTCCTAGAAAACTTTAGGAATAGCCCTGAAACATTGTCTGATACAGTGCCAGAAGATGAGCCCTTCAGGTTGGAAGGCACTCAAAATATGACTGGGAAAGAGCTGCCTCTTCAGAGTAGATCCAACCTTAATGATGTGAATAGGGTAGAGCTATCAGGACCTGATGTGGAATGACTCAAAATGAGAAGAAACAGCTGCAAACATCTATTAGTATTCAGAACATGGAATGTATGAATGAATCTAGGAAAATTGGAAGTTGTCAAAAAATGAAAAGGAATGCATAAAGATTAATATCCTAGGCAATGGTGAGCTGAAATGGACTGGTATTGGCCATTTTCAATCAGACAACCACATGATCTACTATCCCAGGAATGACAAAATGAACAAGAATGGCATACCATTCATCATCACAAAGAATGTTTCAAGATCTATGATGAAGTACAGTGCTGTCAGTGATAGGATAATATCTATATACCTGAAAGAAAGGCCAGTAAATACTATCATTGTTCAAATTTATGCACCAACCACCAAAGCCAAAGATGAGGAAATTGAAGAATTTTACCAACTTCTGCCATCTGAAATTGACTGAACATACCATCGAGATGTGCTGATTATCACTGGTGATTGGAATGCAAAAGTTGGAAACAAAGAAGAATCAATATCAATAGTAGTTGGAAAATTTGCCCTTGGTGATAGAAATAACATTAAAGATCACATGACAGAATTTTGCAGGACCAACAAATTATTCATTGCAAATACCTTTTTACAACAACACAAACAGCAGCTATACACAAGGACTTTTCCAGATGGAGTACACAGGAATAAAACTGAGTACATCTGTGGCAAGAGGCAATGGAAAAGCTCAATATCTTCAGTCAAAACAAGGCCAAGAGCTGACTGTGGAACAGACCATAAACTGCTCATATGCAAGTTCAAGTTCAAGCTGAAGACAATTAAAACAAGTCCACAAGAACCAAAAAAATGACCTTGAATATATCCTTCCTGAATTTAGAGACCATCTAAAGAATAGACTTGATAAATTGAACATCAATGACCAAAAGCCAAAGGAATTATGGGATGACATCAAGAATATCATCCACGAAGAAAGTAAAAGGTCATTAAAAAGACAAGAAAGGAAGAAAAGACCAAAATGGATGTCTGAAAAGACTCTGAAACTTGGCCTTGAATGGAGAGTAGCTAAAGCAAATAGGACAAATGACAAGATAAAAGAGCTGAACAGAAGATTTCAAAGACCAGCTCAAGAAGACAAAGTCAATTATTATAATGAAATGTTCAAAGACCTGGAGTTAGAAAACCAAAAGGGAGGAACATGCTCGGGATTTCTCAAGCTGAAAGAAATGAAAAAATTTAAGCCTCAAGTTGCAACACTGAAAGGTTCTATGGAAAATATATTATTGAATGATGCAGGAAACATCAAAAGAAGATGGAAGGAATACACAGTCACTATACCAAAAAGAATTGATTGATGTTCATCCATTTCAGGAGGTGGCATATGTTCCATAACCAATGGTATAGAAGAAGGAAGTCGAAGCTGACTGAAGGAAATGGTGAAGAACAAGACTCCAAGAACTGATGGAATATCCATTGAGATGTTTCAAGAAATGGATGTTGCCCTGGAGGCACTCATTCAGCTATGCCAAGAGATTTGGAAGACAGCTACCTTGCCAACTGACTACAAGAGATCCATATTTTTACCCATTCCAAAGAAAGGTCATCCCAAAGAATGTTGAAATTATCAAACAATATCATTAATGTTCATGCAAGTAAAATATCACTGAAGATAATTCAAAAATGGATGCAGTAATATATTGACAGAGAACTTCCAGAAATGCAAGGTGGATTAAGAAGAGGATGTGGAACAAGGGATACCATTGCTGATGTCAGATGGATCTTGGTTGAAAGCAAAGAATAGTAGAAAGATGTTTACTTATGTTTTACTGGCTATGCAAAAGCATTTGATTGTGTAGATCATAACAAATTATGGATAACACTGAGAAGAATGGGAATTCCAGAACATTTAACTGTGCTCATGAGGAAACTGTACATAGACCAGGAGGCTGTCATTCAAACAGAACAAGGGGACACTGTGTGGTTTAAAATCAAGAAGGGAGTGTGTCAAGTTTGTATCCTTTCACCATACTTACTCAATCTGTATGCTGAGCAAATAATCTGAGAAGCTGGATTATATGAAGAAAATGGCATCATGATTGAAGGAAGACTCATTAGCAACCTGTGATATGCAGATGACACAACTTTGCTTGCTGAAAGTGAGGACGACTTGAATCACTTGCTGATGAATATCAAAGACTACAATCTGCAGTATGGATCACACCTCAATATGAAGAAATGAGAAGTCCTCACAAATGATCCAATAAGCACCATCATGATAAATGGAGAAAAGATGGAAGTTGTCAAAAACCAAAATCAAACTCACTGCCACCAAGTTGTTTCTTACTCATAGCAACCCCTCTTTGGGTTTTCGAGGCTGTATCACTATGGAAGTAGATTGCCCAACCTTCCTTCTGAGGAGTGGCTGGTGGGTGTGAACCACCAGCCTTCTGGTTAGCCTTAGGCACTACACCACCAGAGCTTCCAAAGACTTCATGTTACTTGGTTCTCCAATCAACACAAGTGGAAGCCCAGTCAAGACATCAGAAGATGGATAACATTGGAAAAATCTGCTGCAAAAGAGATCTTTCAAGTGTTGACGAGGAAAGATATATGCTTGAAGACTAAAGTGTGCCTGACACAAGCCATGGTATTTTCAATCACCTCATATGCATGTGAGTGCTGGACAGTGAATAAGAAAGACCAAAGAAGAATTGATGCTTTGAGTTGTGGTATTGGAGAAGAATACTGAAAGTACCATAGACTGCTAAAAGAACTAACAAATCTGTCCTGGAAGAGGTACAGCCAGAATGCTCCTTGGAAGCAAGAATGGCCAGACTTCATCTCACCTATTTTGGTCATGTTGTCAGAAGGGACCATTCCCTGGAGAAGGATATCATGCTTGGTAAAGTGAAGGGTCGGTGAAAATGGAGAAGGCCCTCTATGAGATGGATTGACACAGTGGCTGCAATGATGGGCTCAGGTATAGTAAGGACTGGGCCTTGGTATAGTGCCAGCCCAGGACCAGATAGTGTTTTGTTCTGCTGTACATAGGATCACTATGAGTTGGAGATGACTCAATGGCACCTAAAAACAACAACATACTCAAAGTTGTACTTTGGCTCTCATGGACTTGTTTTAATTTTCTTCAGCTTCACCTTCAACTTGCAAATGAGCAATTGATCATCTGTTCTACAGTCAGTTGGCCCCTGGCCTTGTTCTGATTTATGATATTTATCTTCACCATTGTTTGTTTCCACAGATGTAGTCAATTAGATTCCTATGTATTTCATTCAGAGAGGTCCACTTGCTGCTTATGTTATATGCCAATGAATAGGTCATTACCCCGCTCCCCCCACCAAAAAAAAAAAAAAAAACTCACTGCTGCCAAGTTGTTTCCAATTCATAGGTTTCCAAGGCAGCATCTCTAAGGAAGTAGATTGCCCAATAATTTTGCAAAATTCTGCCATGCAATCTCTGGCATTCTTTCTATCACCAAGGCCACATTTTCTAACTACTGATCCTTTATTTCCAATTTCACATTTCAACCACTAGTAATTATCAACACACCTTTATTTCATGTTTTATCAGTTTCAGACCGCAGAAGTAGGTAAACATCTTTATTTCTTCATCTTTGGGATTAGTGATTGTTGTGTAAATTTGAATAAAAATTGCATTACCTGATGTTTCTTGTAGCATATGGACATTATCCTATCACTAATAGTGTTATATTTCAGTATAGATCTTTAGTTTTTTGATGATGAATGTGACAATGTTTATATTCCATTTGTCATCCCTGTCATAATAAACTATATCATTGTCTGATTCAAAATGGCCAATACCAGTGCATTTCAGCTTATTAATGCCTATAATATCAATCTTTATGTGTTCCATGGCATTTTTTATAACTTTCAAGTTTCCTACATTCATGTTACATGCATTCTACATTCCAATTATTAATGTATATTTGCAGCTTTTTCTTCTCAATTTGAGTTGTGCCATATCAGCAAATGAAAGCCTTGAAAGTTTCACTCCATCTACATCAAGTTTTCCTCTATTTTGAGAAGAGAGTTCTTCCCCAGTCCTATTTTTAGTGCCTTCAAACCTGAGGAGCTCATCTTCTGGTACTGTAACAGGCAATGTCCCATTGCTATTCATAAAGTTTGCACTGGTCAATTTTTTTTTAGAAGTAGATTGCCAAGTCTTTCTTCTTAGTCTGTCTTAGTCTAGAAACTCCATTGTGTTCTGTCCACACTGGGCAGCACTGACAGTATTTGAAATATCAGTGGCATAGCTTTCAATATCACAACAACATGCAAGCCACCACAGTGCAACAAACTGACCAATGAGTGGTGGTCATAACTCTTACCAAACTAAAAACCAAACTCACTGCCATGGAGATGTATCCAACTCATAGTGACCTCTCCTTGGGTTTCCAAGGTGGTATCACTACAGAAGTAGATTTTCAACCTTCCTTCTGAGGAGTGGCTGGTGGGTTTGAACTGCCAACCTTCTGATTAGCAGTCAAATACCATAGGCCCTATGCTACCAGAGCTCATAACTCTTGCCAGAGCTTAAATCCCTTAATCACAATACTGAGCTAGTAAGTGGTAAAGTCAGTAGTCAGAGCTAGAGTGCTGTCTGATTCTGAAGCCCACTGTCAGACTTGATAAGCAAAATTTTTAACTAGGCTAACTCTAGCAAAATGAATAGCTCTATTAATAACACTGAGAAGAATGAGAATCCCAGAACACTTAATTGTGCTCATGAGGAACCTATACATACACCAGGAGGCTGCTGTTCAAAAAGAAGAAGGAGCTAGAGATACTGCATGGTTTAAAATCAGGGAGCGCATCAGAGTTGTATCCTTTCACCATACTTATCCAATCTGTATGCTGAGCCAATAATCCAAGAATCTGGACTATATGAAGGAGAGTATGTCATCATGGTTGGAGGAAGACTCATTAGCAAACTGTGATATGCAAATGACACAACTTTGTTTGCTCAAATTGAAGATGACTTGAAGCACTTACTGATGATTAAAGACTACAATCTACCAATCTGCAGTATGGATTACATCTCAACATAAAGGAAACGAAAATCCTCACAACTGGACCAATAAGCAGCATCATGATAAATGGATAAAAGATTGAAGATGTTAAATATTTTATGTTACTTGGTTCCATACTCCACATCAATGGAAGCAGCAGTCAAGACATCAGACGACGTATTGCACTGGGCAAATCTACTGCGAAAGACCTCTCTAAAGTGCTGAAGAGTAACGAGGTCTCTTTGAAGACTAAGGTGGGCCTAACCCAAACCAGGATATTTTCAATCACCTCATATGCCTGTGAAAGCTGGACAATTAATAAGAGAGACCAAAGAAGAGTTGATGCTTTTGAGTTGTGGTGTTGGGGAAGAATACTGAAAAGTACCATGGACTGCCAGAAGAGCTAACAAATCTGTCCTGGAAGAAGTGCGGCCAGAATGATCCTTGGAAGCGAGAATGGCCGGACTTTGTACCATCTTCTTTGGTCCTGTTGTCAGAAGGGATCATTCCCTGGAGAAGGATATCATGTTTGGTGAAGTGGAGGGTGGACGTAAAAGGAGAAGGCCCTCAACTGAATGGACTGACACAGTGCCTGTAACGATGGGCTCAGGTATAGCAAGGATTGTGAAGCTGGCACAGGACTAGGCAGGGTTTCCTTCTGTTGCACATAGGGTCACTATGAGTTGGAGCCAACTCAATGGCACCAAATGATAACAATAACATGGCTTTAGAACTTTTCCTGCCTCCACTTACTGTAATAGAAAAAGAAGTGTTAATTCAATCATGCATTATAATCTAGGCACTTAAATATTTGTATACTTAGAGGAGAGATGGGAGCTCTGGTTGTGTAGTGCCTAAGGCATTTGATTGCTAACCAGAAGGCTGGCAGTTCAAACCTACCAGCTATTCCTCAGAAGGTTAAGCAATATACTTCCTTAGTGATACTGCGCCTTGGAAACCCAAAGAGAGGTCACTCTGAGTCAGCTCTGACTTGACGGCAGTGCAGTAGAGGAGAGATGTGCACAAAAATTCCAAACAACAGAGATAAGAAATAATCACTTGTAGCATTTTCCAGATATGTATTTGCACTTCTTTTTAGTTATGCCTAGTGATTGCTCTGGTAGTGTAGTGCCTAAGGCATTTGCCTGCTAATCAGAAGGCTGGTAGTTCAAACCCACCAGCCACTCCTTGAAAGGAAGGTTGGGCAATCTACTTCCATAGTGATACTGCCTCAGAAACCCAAAAAGGGGTCATTATGAGTTGGATCTGACTCGACAGTGAGTTTTGTTTGGTTTGAATTATTGCACAATTCATGTGGAAAAACAAGAGACTAAGTAAGACTAGGAACTCTGCTAGTGTAGTGCCTAAGGCACTTGACTGCTAACCAGAAAGCTGGCAGTTCAAACCCACCAGTCACTCCTGGGAAGAAGGTTGGGCAATCTACTTCCGTAGTGATACTGCCTTGGAAAGCCAAGGAGGGGTTGTTATGAGTCAGGTCCGACTCAATGGCACATAACAACAATGAGTAAGACTAAGCTTGTATATTATGAATTGCAGTTCTTGATTCAATAGAAAGAAACCAGTAATCAGTGAAGTCCATTCCAACTCATTGTGGCACCATGTGGCAGAATAAAACTGTGCTCCACAAAGTTTACAGTGGCTGATATTTTGGAAGTAAATCACAGGGCCTTTCTTCCAAGATGACTTCAAACTGGCAACCTTTTGGTTAGTTGCTGAGCACATTTGTACCACCCATTTCTCTGATAGAAAAGAGCTCACTGCCATTGAATTGATTTCAACTCATAATGTTATTCTTGTTGTTATGTGCCATGGAGTCGAACTGACTCATACTGACCCCTCCTTGGGTTTCTGAAGCAGTATCACCACGGAAGTAAATTGCCCAATCTTCCTTCCAAGGAGTGGCTGGTGGGTTTGAACCACCACCCTTCTGGTTAGCAGTCAAGTGCCTTAGGCACTATGCTACAAGAGCTCCCCATAATGACCCTAGAGAACAGAATAGAACTGCCCTAATAAGGTTTCCAAGACTTCATCTTTACAGAAGCAGATTGCCTCACTTTCTCCCATGGAGTGGCTGGAAGGTTCAAACTGCTGACTTAATAGTTAGCAGCCAAATGCTCTAACCACTGTGTCACCAGAGCTCCTTAATAGAAAGGAAGGTATCTAGAAATAAAGTAGTTCTGAGGCCTCCATAAAAGCATGTGCTGTGTTAGAATTTCAATTGTCTATGACATGTTTCAGGAGCTCTGGTGGTGTAGCGCCTAAGGCATTTAACTACTAACCAGAGGGCTGGTGGTTCAAACCCATTGGCCACTCCTCAGAAGGAAGAGTGGGCAATCTACTTCCATAGTGATATCAGCTCAGAAACCCAAGGAGGGGTCACTATGAGTCAGATCCAACTTGACGGCAGTGGTTTTTTTTTTTTTTTTGTGATATGTTTCAAGAAGCTCTGGTTCAGAGCCTACCCAAATGATTATGATGTTCACTGTCAATATTTTTCACCAGCACAAGGCAGCTTACTACTACATTTAAAACCATCATATGTAAACATTACTGTTATGTAGCCTTTTGCAGCACTATGGAGAATCAAGATAAATTTGGTGGATTTTCTCAAATTTATTCTTTCCACCTTCTACGGTGGCAGACTGGTCAGGCAGAGACACATCTGTGCAGCTATGCAACTAATTTAGGATATTCCAAAGTACACTTTGATTAACAGATGCCAAATTAGAGTAGTCCACATGTAAAAATACTTTATACAGGTGAACACTCTGACAGGTTCTCAATCTCATAGAATTTTAACATGAGGTTTGGCAAGTTGGCTGGCAATGCAAATAATTTGATAAACAATAGATAGATAGAGTTGTAGATTCACTTGAATCCCCAAAAAGATGTGTTAAGGTCCTATCCTATGTACTTGTGAATGTGACCTTGTTTGGAAACAGGTATTTTCTTATGTTATTTCATCATGTTAATGAAGTCATACCAGAGTAGGGTATGTTCCAAACCTAATTCTTTCTGAATGGTGTCTTATAAAAAGGGAAAATATACATGGAGAGACACACAGGGGGAGATGTCATGTGATAGCAGAGGCAGAAGCATCTATAAGCAGCAAAAGAACACCAAAGATAGCTTTCTGTAAACTGGGAGACTGGCTCACAGGAAGAATCAACAAGGCCAAGATCCTGATTTGGACTTTTAGTCTCCAGAATTTTCTCCAGTGAAAAAATAAATTTCTGTTCTTTAAAAGGCATCTACTTTGTGGTACTTTGCTATGGCAGCCCTAGGAAACTAAGGCATAGATAGATGATGGTAAATAGACAGATAGACGATAGATAGATAGATGATTGATAGATAGATAGATAGATAGACAGACAGACTGGCTGACTTTGTTACTGTCCTATCAGGCTTCCAATTCAATGGCAACTGGAAAAGATAGAAATTATTTGTACTAAAGCAGAAATAGATCTGAATGTATTTCCTTTTGTAAGAATGGGTTTGGTTATTCACACACTTCTTTTTCTCATTACACTTGTGAACCTGAATAAAAAGTCAAGGAATATTATGTTTATGGGAGTAACATCATTCACACACCTTCATTCAGCTAATCCTTTCCCAGTCACACTGACAAAGCACTTTCCTTTTGGAATAAACCTGTTGGAATCAAAGGAGTTGCCAGAACAAGTTTTTGTGCTTTGTTCTGTTTTAATCCTGTTACATGTGGCTTGACTTTATTTGACTTCCTGTCAACCTTCTATACTTACCTTGGTATTTCTCCTAATCAGCAAGCAGTTCTTCATAAGAATGGCAACCTGCCAGTCAGTAAAGGTAAACATGGCCACCTGCCTCCCTGTTAGGACCTCCTTAGTGACCATCAGTTTACATGATTCAGTGCCAACCAGCCAAAAATAACCATAGTATTCAAGGACTGGAAGAATCACTATCTCTCTCTCCACCCATTTCTATTAGTTGTTTGGGATGATGTCTGCCTTCTTTAACCATATATTATTTCCTTCCTTTGCCACTGAAATGTTTTCAATCTTTAAACCTTTGACACATAATGAGACTCTTATGGGTGATATTATTTGTATAACTTCTGACAGCTACATTTCTCATATAAGTGAGACTTCCAAATTGAACCTAAATTCCACAAATATTTACTATGAACTTTGCTTCATTTAAAGTACTCTCTTAAGTATATTAAGAGTAGAAAATAGTTCCTGCCCATAAAGTAAATTGTACATAAGTAATAATACTGTAACACATAACAAGTAGAATATGACAGGTCTAAAAGTTCAAGGTGTTATGGAGCACAGAACCAAAAGAGAAATTAATTATGAATGGAAGTACTACTATTATAGGAATATAGGCAACATGTGAGTTAGGTTTTCCAGGATGAGTTGAAGAATGAGAAGGTTAGAGATGGGGGAGACTTATATCAAGAGGCTTATATCTCAGCCATAAAGAAGAGAATGTGCATGACATAAAAAAGAAATTTCCAATATGTTTCTGAATAATAACATTTGCCTACATGAACTAAAGTAGTTTTTGACCAAATGGGCTGGGTCTCAAATGCTATGCTCAGAACTTTCACTTTATTCTGTGATTAGAGATACCCCAAAGTCTGGCCTGAGTCAGTGATGGTTTAAGTCTAAATTTTCACTGGACTGGGAAGAAATTTGAAAAATAAGGACAATTTCTAACTTCTATTCTTTTTTTCATGAAAAAAAAAAGGAACCTCACAAGGGACTTCCTGTAAGATGGAGGAATAAGCAGACAAGTGACATAGACCCTCTTCAACAAGCAAAAGAAAAACCAATTGACAGAGATACAGGAGATAATCCTAGAACCCTAAGCTTTAAAAGGAACTATATGGAAGTGGATTAGGCACCAACTAGTGGAAAAACCTGAATGAAAACAGTGAGTACAGAGACGGTCAGAGCTGCGGACTGTCAGCTACTATGATGAGACCAATAGCCTGAATATTTCCAAGTGGTGTTGGGACCTGAGAATTGACCTAAAGATCAGTCTCGGTCACCAAGAGCTACAGGGAACAACTGCTCTGGTGGCCTATGACTAGGAATGGAAACAGCAAGGAGGGAGACAACCTGAGCTGTGGACTTTCTGCTGTCTGGAGGGTGCAGCCATTTTGAAGACAAGTTGATTGTCTACACTTGGCAGCCATTTTGGATATTTAAAGTAACTGAGGGCACAGTCATTTTGAATGTTTACAAGCAGTGGCCATTTTGGATATTTAAAGTGACCAAGGACACAGCCATTTTGATTGTCTACATGTGGCAGCCATTTTGGATATTTAAAGTGATCAAGGGTGCAGCTATTTTGAACGTTTACAAGCAGTGGCCATTTTAGATATTTAAAGTGATAACATTCTCATTCAAATTCCAGGGACCTAAGAACAGGCTCTGTTTGCCAGGGGTGGCAAGGACATACAAGAGGCTGACAACAGGAAAGGAGGCAGGTGGTGAATGTGTAAGTGCTGTCAACTAGTGATAGAGGAGCACAGCACAGTACCCTGCCTGTACAGATAACATACAAACAAAACATAGAAAATGAAAATTGTGGTCAAGTCACTCCAACATATAATCACCAATTAAATATAAAACAAAAACATCACAATGCCTCGGATACAACAGAGTATCACAGTCCACACAAAGAAGCAAGATAAAGTAGGAGAAATGAGGGACCAGGATACAGACCCAAAACACATCCCTGAGGAAGACGCAGCATTGGAACT
>NW_006921995.1:1777894-1781333 GCF_000298275.1 Orycteropus afer afer | reverse complement strand
AACACTGAAAGAGAAAAATTTCCAACCAAGAATTATGTACCCAGCAAAATTGTCCTTCAGATATCATGGTGAAATTAGGACATTTCCAGGTAAGCAGAAATTAAGGGAATTTGTTAAAACCAGACCAACCTTACAAGAGATGCTAAAGGGAGCCCTTTGGACAGAGAAGCAACAACAACCAACAAAAACTGACCACTAACATACATGATGATATAACCCAGAAACCAACCCAGCTATCCAAAGTAAATAAGCCTACAAGATTGTAAGCAGGGAACCAGAGACACCAACTGACAAATGAGGACAACTACATACCAAAAAGAGGGGGAACAATCTGTGTCATTAAAGAACTTCTAGATGGTAGGGAAGTCAAGACAACTACAAGATAGAACAGACTGTTCTACCCTTGGGAAGAAAACTATAAATTACAGGGCAACCTCAAAGAAGAATGATAAACCTTCACATCAAAATAAAAAAGAGGACCAGCATAAATATTCAGCAAATACTAAAACAATAGCAATGAAGGAAGTGATAACATGATTCACAAACAAATGAACTCAGCATAGAAAATTATATGGAACAAAGAAATCAACACAATGAAAAACCACATGACAAAAAATGACAGCAACAAATTCATATTTGCTGATAATTACATATCTGGCAAGGGACTTATCTCTAAGATTGATGGAAAACTCCAATCCTCAACACCAAAGGAATTAATAATCCAATTGAAACATGGGCAGAAGACATGAATACACACTTCACAAAGGAGGATATTCAGGTGGTCAGCTAATACATAAAAAGATGCTCACAATCATTGGCCATCAGAGAGATGTAAATCAAAACAATGAGATATACTGTCTTACCCCAGCACTGATGGCAAGGTTCAATGAGACAGAAAATAACAAATGCTGGTGGGGATGTGGAGAGATTGGGACTCTCATTCACTGCTTGTGTGACTGGAGTGACACAACCACTGTGGAAAGCAATATGGCAATTCCTTAAAAAGTTGGAATTGGAGATACCATTTGACCCAGCAATCACATTACTAGGTATATATCCTAGAGAGGTGAGAGCCAGAATAGGAACAAATACATGCACGCTCATATTCATTTCAGCACTATTTACAATAGCAAAAAGATGGAAACAACCTACGTGCCCATCAGCGGAAGAGTGGATGACCAAACTATGGTACATACACATACTCGAATGCTATGCAGCACTAAAGAATAATGTAGAGTCTGCAAAACACCGTGTAATATGGATGAACTTGGAGGATATTATGCTGAGTGAAATAAGTCAATCACAGAAGGACAAATATAGTATTAGTTTGTTGTTGTGGAGGGTCAAGGAAAGGTTTATATATGGAGGGAAACTTTCTTTGTTGATTGCCAGGGTTGGGAGGGCTGGGGTGGAAACACTGCAAAAAAAAGGCATTGACCCATGTCACTTTAGTTTTGGGTATTTCACTGTACATAAATTATGTTTCAATAAAATGCATTAAAAAAAAAAAAAACCTCACAAGTAAAAAAAAAAAAAAAAAGATTTGATTTAAAGATTTTTTCTTTATTCTGAGATAATGGCCTTTATATATTTGAAATCAAATGTGATTTCTTCTATGAAGTGATGGTAAGAGTAGATGATAGTTTGGTGGAGAGTTCTACTGTTCCGAGTTAGCAAAATAAAAGTTGACAACTCTGTTTTGGACTCTCTAATTTATTTTCATGTCATTGTTGTAAGAAATCCAAAATTTAGAGATCACTGTCAATGGTAATATGAACCCTCATAAGGAGTACATTATGGGAATTATTCTTTAGGAAACATAACTCTGGAAGGAGTATGTCAAAAGAAAGGAATAAAAAGAGAAAAGGAAGGAAAGACAAAAGGAAATGAGACAGATGGGAATGGGTATGAGACGGTATTTAGAAATCTATGGTAAGGACCCATTACAACCTGAACCAAGGTATTAACAAAGAGAAATGACAGGAAGCAATGGATGCAAGAGATAGAATCTATAGGGTTTGACAACTGAGTGAATGCACAGTAATCAAGGAATAATATTTCTGGAGATAACAAGGTACTGTTTCTTATGAATAGAGGAAAAAACAAAACAGCTGCCATCAAGTCAGTTCTGACTCATGGCAACTCTATGTGCAACAGAGTAGAGCTATCTTCCATAGGATTTTCAATTGGTTATTTTTCAGAAATACATTGTCAGGTTTTTCTTCTGAAACACTTCTGAATGGATTCAAACCTCCAACCTTTCAGTTTACAGCCAGGTGTGTTAATCACATGAACCACACAAGAATGTCAAAGAAGGAAGAGAGTGGAAGAGAGAACTGGGTGAAGGACACCTCTACCATTTGATTTCTCTTCATTAGTTTAGCTCTTTTGTTGAAAGGGACTGAGATTGGTGCTTATCTTTTCTCAATAAACCCTAATCTGTGAATTTGGGATTTTATGATAATCATTTTCTTATTAGCCTATCCCTAATAATAGCCTTCAGAAAAAAATCTCATAGTTTCTCAAAATTTTTCTAGTGCCACAAACTTCAACTAAGTTCAACATCACATCAAATTGGAGTGAGCTGATGAAATAGCCTAAGGGATTTAAGACTTTCCATCAAATATAATAAGGAGAGAAAAAGAAAGATGTGAAGCAGAATGACATCTTAGTACTGTAAAAACTTGTGTAACGTTGGCAAAAAAGAACATCCGGGTTTTAAAGTTTGTTGCAAATACTTTTTGTTCTAGATTAACAATGATATTAGAGTTGTGGTAAGATTTATTGTTTTGCACAATATTTAATTGTTGTTGTTGTTAGGAGCAATAGTCAGTTATGGCTCATAGCCACCCTAAGTACAACAGAATGAGACAATGTCCAGTCCTGTGCCATCCTCATAATCATTGCTATGTTTGAGCCCATTATTGCAGCCACTGTGTCAATTCATTTCATTAAAAGTTTTTCTCTTTTCCATTGATCCTCTATTTTACCTCTCCAAGGACTGGTCCCTCCTGATAATATGAGCAAAGTAATTGAGACAAAGTCTTGCCATTCTCACTTCTAAGGAGCACTCTTACTGTGTTTCTTCTAAGACAGTCTGTTTGTCTCTCTGGTAATATTTACTGAGCATTTATTGTGGTCTAAACATTTGACACACATAACCTTACTTAATCTTCACAAAAAATAATATATCAGGTAATCAATTTTAGTATGGCTTTGTTTATAAATAATGAAAGCAAGATTTCATTAGATTCTAGCCTGAAACCAGAAGTACTAGATCGTGCCCAGCTACCACAACTGACTGTTCCAATCAGGTACACAATAGAAAGTCCCAGTTAGAATGAGAGAAAAATTTACAACACAACACAATTAATTAAAAAAAAAAAAAAAAAAAAAAATGACATAATGAATGGATTGATAGAGACTAGAGGAACCCCCG
>NW_006921995.1:1770817-1777794 GCF_000298275.1 Orycteropus afer afer | reverse complement strand
GTTCCAATCAGGTACACAATAGAAAGTCCCAGTTCTGAACTCCAGTCACTGCTCAACACAACGTATTTAATTAAAAAAAAAAAAAAAAAAAAAACAGACATAATGAATGGATTGATAGAGACTAGAGGAACCCCCGAGGCCTGTCTCCTAAGAAAGACTTTTGACTTGAAACTTAAGTCACTTTTCAACAAATAATAGACTATCACCAAATAATAGATTGGCCTATAAAATAAACAATAACACCCATGAGGAATGTGCTTCTTTAAACAATGAAGTATCTAAGACCAAATGGTCATTTACACAAAAGCAAATATGAGAAGACAAGGAAGGGCAGGGAAACTGGATTGATGGAAAAGGAGCAGGCATGGTGAAAGTGCTAACATGTCACGCAGATGGTAACCAATTTAACAGAACAAATTGCACATGAATTGTTGAATAGGAATCTACTTTACTATGCAAGCTTCACTTAAAATACAATAAAATGTTCCAAAAACGAAAAGAAATAATATGTGTGAGTGCTTAGCAGTGTGTCTGGTACATCCAAATCCTCTACCAATGTTAGTTCTTAATATAACTGTGGGGGACAGCAATTGAGGGTAAAGTGTGTACAGTGAATTAATAGCTATCAAAGGAATGATTAAGTAAAGGTTCAACAGTCTAAGGAAAAAAAATATTTAATTAGAGAAGCTAAATTGTTGCTGTTGAGATGTTATCAGCATGCAATGTCCTTACCAGCTGCCTCTGTGTTGTCTCCATTCTCAACAGTCTTTCCCATCATGATGTCAGGATGTCTCCAACAAAGCCAGACTCATAGCCAAACTCAAGTAAGACCAACAGAAAAGATAACTATCTCTTGCTTGGCACCCCAGAGAAAGAGTCATTACACCCATTGTTTTCATTGGATCATGATTCTGTCCCTGAAGGAATCACTGTGGCCTGTGTAATATTACACACTAATGGCTAAACCTGGAGCCAAGGGTACAGAGCCTTTTAAATAAGGTGGAGGACTGGTTACCTGCTGTCATCAGGATGCTATTAATAGAATTAGAGTACATGGAAGCTTGGTGGCATTATCAGTAGATATCATTAACACTAGAAATATCTTGCAATAGAACATGAGCTTTTAACCATATATTATTCTAGCTCAGTAATGAAAATTCATTAGAAAAAAGACAAAGCTTTGTATACTATAAGCAGGAGACTGCTCTTGAAATATCTCTCATGATTCTTTAAGAGTTTGCTGCCACAAACTACTAACACCTTAATGAGGCTATGACATGTGGGAAGAACTATACCTCTTTTTTTGTGGTCATAATAGAAATTAACATCTTCTTCCAAAGAGACGAGAGCTCTCGTGGCACCGTGCCTAAGACATTTGACTGCTAACCAGAAGGCTGGTGGTTCAAACCCACCAGCCACCCTCAGAAAGAAGGTTGGACAATCTACTTCCATAGTGATACTGCCTCAGAAACCCAAGGAGGAGTTGCTATGAGTCAGATCTGGCTCAACGGCAGTGAGTTTGGTTTTTGGATTTTGGTCCAAAGAGATTTTCTTTTGTCTGGTAGGAGACAACAGGATAGACATTGTGCACTTACTATAGATCATTCTTGAGGTGACTTGAGAAAGAGATATTGGTCTCAGTTTCTCCCAGCTCTGGTGGCATAGTGCCTTACACACTTGACTGCTAACCAGAAGGCTGGTGGTTCAAACCCACCAGCCACTGCTGAGAAGGAAAGTTGGGCAATCTACTTCCTTGGTGATATCACCTTGAATACCCAAGGAAGGGTCGCTATGAGTCAGCTCATAACTCAACAGCACATAACAACAACAACAACAAGCCAACTGTTTAAGCCAGAATCTGACTCTGAATGCATGTCTATCTAAAAGATTTTCTTCCTTTTTGCCTCTCATACACTGGATTTAGATTGAGGCAGTGAAACGCTACTACTCATTGGATCATTTATCCCTGTAGTGTCTGTAGAAAGTTCTGCAAAAGAACCAACCTCATTTCTGTAGCAGATTTCTCCTTGTGAGAAAAGGACAAAAAGAGAGAGCTTCAATCCTACTTTTAATTGTCTCTTTGTATTTCTCTAGAAATATTAACTTGCTGATTCCTTCTTCATGTCAACACCTTTTTTTTTCCTTTTATTTCAGCTGACTCCCTGACTTATTATGGTTAGAAGAAGAAAAGAAAAAGACGCTTGTTATTTCATGTGTATGCTGATGAAATGGTTTATAATGCAGTTAAACCTCAGTTTTCTGTGCTTAAAGTACAAGAAACACTCTATTGGGCCATCCTCTAACAGTAACTTCAGCTGAAAGTCCGTTGCTTCCTTTTCTTTAAAATTCCAACTTCCTAGCCAATATTTGCATACAAACAAAATAGCTCATTTCTGTCCTTAATATTGCCTTAAATGTAGAAAAGAACAGCCTGTACTTCAATGGGTGTGTTTTAGGTAAGAATTGAAAAGTTTGTATCCCTTTGTAGATTCAACATCTCATTTAACATTTTGCGTAGACTCAAAAATACTATAAAACCAAAACCAAACTCATTACCATGGAGTCGGGTCTGACTCATAGCAAGCCCTCCTTGGGTTTCTGAGGCAGTATCACTTACGGAAGTAGATTGCCCAACCTTTGTTTCGAGGAGTGGCTGGTGGGTTTGAACCACCAGCCTTCTGGTTAGCAGTCAAATGCCTTAGGCACTACTCTACCAGAGCTCCTCAAAAATCCTACAGGAATAGCAATAATAATAAGACAACCATTTCAGTTAAGAACATTTTTACAAAAATCCTATAGGAATAGCAAATATATGCCTTTGCACTTAAGGAACAAAAATGTTCTTACTGAAATTTAAGCATAAGACAAATGGTAAATATGGTCCAAAAAGAAAACTGGGTTATGGTCATCTTATTATTTTACTTTCTCAGAAGACTGTCAGATATAATTACCATAATCGTGAAATTTTCCCTTTCTGGAGACCTTTTATTCTTACAGTCTTTACTTTTCTCTTTTCAAATGGTTTCCAATATTAAAAATTGAACTGAATTTTCTCAGAGAAAAGAAAAAAATAGTGATAATATATGCCATTATTCTTCACTTTCATTATTTTGCTCTCAGATAACAGTGGGTAAATGGGGAACTTGAATACCCAAGAAGTTCCTGGGTGTGGCAAACAGTTAATGTGCTCAGCCATTAACTGAAAAGTTGGTGGTTCAAGTCCACCCAGGAGTGTGTCAGAGGAAGACTGGATGATCTACTTACAAAAAAATCTGCCATTGAATATCCTATGGGACACAGTTCTACTTTGATACACATGTGATTGCCAGGAGTCAGAGTCAACTCCATGGCAACTGGTACTAGTGAGTACCCAAACTGGTTTCATCCAGCTCCCAAACTTCACTCCAGCAGGGATGACTAGCACTTTCCTGGAGCACACTGTCAAAGTTTTCCCTTCTCTATTGCCTTTTGTGAACACTGCGGCATACACTACAACTTCTATACAGATTGAATGAACCAACAGAACCTCGAAATAAACAGGATGGCTAGTCAGGCAGAATAACCAGTCATCAAGGACATCAGCATAGCAGGGGTACCAGAGTAAGGCAGAGATGGAGAAAGTGAACATTTCTTACTCAATGACTTTACTCAAAATTTGAATTTTGCAAGCAGAATATCTTTAGAACCCTATTTTAATTTTAGCATGCATATAATTCTTTTTGACATTTGTAAAAATAAACTCTTTTATTTTATATGTGAGGGAATAACACAGGCTTTCCAGCACTTAGGTCCTCTAAGTCAGGCCCTTCAATTAGCTTCCCAAACCTAAATGACAGCTATAACCTTTACAATATACAAGATGCTACAGTCTTGCCTTTATCTCAGAGACATATGGAGAAAAAAAGTACCTGAAAAAACTCAAAATTAGAACTGTAGAGTTCTCTGAAGCAAATGTCCTAATTTCCTGAGTCTAACTCCCAGGGATCTCTTATTGCATTACCATATTCAAATGGTTTGGGATCTGTTTACTTGCTTCCAAAAATAATACCTACAGCAGGATTTCTCAGAGTGGGCGCATGGGTGACTGGCCTCAGAATTACCTCAGTACATTTTCTTCAAGCTACTAAAACTGACTCTGCACTTTGGGGTTTGGTATCTGTATTTTTTAAAATCTCCATTAGAACTCCACTGAACTTTGACAACCACCATGTAAGTGTGTACATACATTCATATATACTCATGTTGAAAGAAGCCTATGACAAAACTGTCTAACCCTACCGAAGTATACCTCATTTGAATAAAACTTAAAGCAGAGAACCTTAGAATTAATCAATTTTAAAAAAGTTATTCAAACCTATCAACAGTTTTCTCTCCATTAATCTGTGTCTCTCCCATTACTTAGTATCAATCAGCATAAAGAAATAAATCTTATATAATATTGGCACTGTTGTTTCAGGAGATCGTATTTAATTCAAACATATTGGTCATGATTTGGATGGCATTTAAAAGTTGTTACCAGAAGAATATATAAGATTAAATAATGAATACATTAAAATGAAATAGATTTGTTCTATAGCAGAATAAATTATAATTATTATTTGTAATAATGAACTGTGGGAGCTCTGGTAGCATAGTGGCTAAGACACTTGCCTGCTAACCAGACGGCTGGTGGTTCAAACCCACCAGCCACTCCTCGGAAGGAAGGTTGGGCAATCCTACTTCCGTAGTGATACTGCCTCAGAAACCCAAGGAGGGGTCGCTATGAGTCGGGGCCAACTCGACAGCACACAACAACAACAACAATAATGAACTGTAGAGTGTCAGGCTGGAAGGAAAAATATATTTTTGAATTTTTGAATATTTGACTTTCTTTATACTGACCACAAACTGAGAAAAGTAGTCATTCCCTCCCCACCCAGATATTTTCTATGCTTCCTTTAGAATCCAATCAATTAAGAATATCCATATATATCAAAGAGCTTTTATTTCAGATGTAGTTCAAAGAGAAAGCAAAATTAACAGCAGTATTCTTTATGGAAACTAGCCTAATATGAGAGAATCTAATAAAGGGTGTTATATTTTCGTAAAGAAAAAAAAAACGCAACTTGAAATTTTGTGGTAGTTAAGTTGTGTGTCAACTTGGCTGAGGCTAGTTTTGAATGGCTGGACAGTTGGATGTAGTTATTTCCCATTAGAAGACTGATAATCAGCTCCATGGTAGAATCTACAGGAGCAACTGAGTAGCTGCCTTAGGGATGTAGTCTGCTTCCAGTATATAAGAAGTCAGCTTTGAGAAAGGTCTGTGCAGCTTTTTGGCATGCTTGGACCCTGCATGGAGCCAAGTCTTCATTTAGCAGCCTGCTATGTTTCCTGCTGATCTTAAGACTGTCTCTGGACTTGAACTAGTGGCCTGCCATGTTGTTTGGTTATCTTGGGACTCTGTCATTTTATTTATCAACTTTGGGTTTGTCACCCTCATCAGCCAGTAAGCTGCTTGAATGAAAAGATGCCTCTGCTCCAGTGGACTGGGTGTAAGAGACAGAGCAATGCAACTTGAAATATTGTGGTAGTTAAGTTGTGTGTCAACTTGGTTGGGCCTGGTTTTGAATGGCTGGGCAGTTGGATGTAGTTATTTCCCAAGGTTGAGGGGTCTTCAAGTAGCCCATAGGGCTTGACACTTTGAACCCAGAATTCTAGCCCCCAAAACTGTAAGAGAATAAATCCCTGTTTGTTAAAGCCATGCACTTATTTGTGGTATTTTCTGTTAGAGCAACACTAGAGGTAACCAAAACAAACATCTTCAATGACACTGCACAAAAAGAAAAGGGATCAAGATACAATTTGTGTTCATTAGATTTTATTGTGTAGCTATTGAGAACAAATGAAATTTGATAGACTGTGATAATCTTGTCATCATGTGGATTTCTGCTATCTAAATGTTTGTTCCGTGTAACGTGTCTCCTTCTACCACTTTGAATAATTCCTAGTCTTACGGATAATTGCTGGCATATTTTCTTGTTATCATATTCAGTTCTGACTAAATAGAATGCTTCCAGGTGAATGAACAGATCTTTGAAAATTTTTTAAAGCCACAATCTAACAAATGCACCATATAGATCAACTCTTGTTCGATTGAAATAACACTGAGCTATCTGAAACTTGTCAAAGTGTGACATAGCATTCTTTCTATAGAAGTGCATGATGCATTCACATTTCATCATCTAAATCCTTTAAGTACACGGGATTTACTTTGTGTTAAAAAGCATATTGGCAAGATAGTGTCAAAGTATTTCTGTTTCAGGCACAGAAACTCTGGTAATAGAGTCATCTGGCTCTTTTTTTCTTTTTTCTCTTAAGCTGGATGTGTCCAAGAAGCCACCACAACCTTGCCCATTTTCACCTCAACTATACACCCAGACCTTCTTACAGCACATACAAATACACATGCAGAAACATCATCAACTAAGCTTATACATGGTCATGGGCACACTGCCCCCGATCATTCAGCCTATCCACTCATATATTCACCAATGCTTGCCATCACTGACAATGCAGTACTGTACATGCAAAAGGGTTCATCTTTGTTGTCTTTTTATTCATTCAATTTATATCTACTGGTACCTACTATGTGACAGACACTCTGTTGAACAAGGTGACTCTGTCTTCATGAACTTACATTCTAGTGAACTAGATTAATAAACACAAAAACAAATATCAAACAGAAAATTAAAGAAAATAATTACAAGTGACAACAGATATATGAAATAAAGAAGAAGCTATAGTAGGCAATATATCTGCAGGGGGTGGGGAAGGACCTACTGTGGACAAGTGGTGTCTTTAGGCAGTTTTGCACCAGATATCACTGTTAGAGTGACATAAACATTGTTGTAGTTGTTAGGAGCTGTTGAGTCATTTCCAACTCATAGTGACCCCATGCATAGCAGAACGAAACACTGCCCAATTCCGCGCCAGCTCCA
>NW_006921995.1:1756786-1767927 GCF_000298275.1 Orycteropus afer afer | reverse complement strand
TTTTTGACAACTTCCAATTTTCCTAGATTCATACTTCGTACATTCCATGTTCCGATGATTAATGGATTTCTGCAGCTGTTTCTCTTCAATTTGAGTGCTACCACATCAGCAAATGGAGGTTTCGAAAGCTTTACCTTATCCATAGGACTAAGGCTGGGTTTACTCAGATGATGCAGCTCCTTCCCAGTCCTATTTTGAGAGTCTTCTAACCTAACCAGACTATTCATAAATTTGCACGGTAATGTATCAAACAGTGTTTCTTTGCTGTTCATAACGTTTTCCCTGGCCAATTCTTTGAGAAGTGGATGGCCTCCTCCTTCTTCCTAGTCTGTCTCAGTCTGTAAGCTGGGCTGATACCTGTGCACCATGTGCATCCCACTGGGTTTGAAACACCAGTGGCTCAGCCTCAAAACTCACATCAACACGTCACCATGGTAGGACAAACCAACACACAAGTTTGTCTCCCTGTTGGAAACCTCTCATACCACCCTTACCTGGGTCCCTGCAGCTTACTCCTCCTCTGTCCAGATTCCTAAGCCTTTTAATCCCTTTTCTCCCACTCTCCCACCCTGCTGCTTTGGGCGTGCCTGAGATGCTCTCCTCACCTGGATCCTTTCAGCTAACTGCTCCTCTGTCCAGTTTCCTGGTTTTTAATCCTCTTTCTCCTGCTCTCTCACCTTGTTGCTTTGGGTATGCTTGAGTTCTCTCTCCTCACCTGGATCCCTGCGGCTGACTGCTTCTCTGTCAGTGTTCCTGGCTTTTAATCCCCCTTTTCCTGCTCTCCTGCACTGCTGCTTTGGGTGTGCCTGAGTTTCTCTCCTCACCTGGATCCCTGCGGCTGACTAAACATAACTGTCTATATAGTTTTTATGTAGTGTTTCAGCAGAAATTCATTACTTTTTATAAAAATATCCCTGTAGTAATTTACAACAACAGAAACAATTTTTGTAATCCCAGTTTGCATGTATCCATATACCGACAAGGCTAAAACCCTGCTAGTTTACTTTTTGCACCTTCTATTGCACTCTTGTCAGATCTATCATTATTAGCCAATTACAATAACATTTCCAATCTTGTGGTTTTGTCGTCACACACTACAGACATGCACTGTTGTTCTCATTACTGCCAATGTTTTAATAGCTGATGAGTTTGTCAAATTTTCTGGTATTTTAACTACTCTATTGTGGGAATTAGTATCTGTGAACTTATATCAATAACTTTTGTGAGAACGAAGTAGTAATTAAAGGAGAAAAATGAAATAATGCTTCTGCTCAGTTACAAATAATGTTGTAACTAATAATATTGTAATTCAATGTAGAAAAATTTTACAAAACAAGTTTGTTGTTAATATATAATCTAAGAGATATTATATTTAAGCAATTTATATCTATTACATATTATTCTATAAGTAAAATAAATAATAAATGTTATTAGTAAGAATTTTTGATAGCAGGGAAGTATGTGATATACTGCTAGAAGATGATTTCCTCAGGTTGGAAGGCCCTCAAACTGTGACTGGGGAAGACCTGCCTTCTCAAGGTAGTCAACTTTAATGCTTTAAATGGAGTAAAGCTGTTGGGACCTTCATTTACTAATGTGCCATCACTGAAAATGAGAAGCAGCAGCTATAAACACCCATTAAAAGTCAGACCGTGGAACGTACACAGTATGAATCTAGGAAAATTTGAAGTTGTGAAAATGAAATGGAATACATAAAGATAAGTATCCTAGGCATTGGTGAGCTGAAATGGACTGGTATTGGCCATTTTGAACCAGACATTCATATAGTCTACTATGCCAGGAATGAATAATTAAAGAGGAATGGTACTGCATACCTCATCGGAAAAAAAAAAAAAAAATTCAAGATATATCCTGAAGTACAATGCTTTCAGTGATACAATATTATCCATGTACCTGCAAGGAAGACCATTCTCTAGTGTTCAACCATTTCAGGAGATAGCAAATGATCAAGAACTGATAATATCGAAGGAGAAGTTCAAGCTGCACTAAAGGAATTCATGAGAAACAAGGCTCCAGGAACAGATGGAACACCTATTGAGAAGTTTCAACAGACAGATGCAGTGCTGGAGGCACTCACTTGTTTATGTAAAAAAATTTGGAATATAGCTGCCTGGCTAACCAACTGGAAGAGATCCATATTTCTCTGCCCATTCAAAAGAAAGTTGATCCAACAGAAAGCAGAAACTATTGAACTTTATCAACAATATCACACACAAGTAAAATTTTGCTGAAGATAATACAAAAATGATTGCAGAACATTTAATTGTGCTGATGAGGAACCTGTACATATACCAGGAGGGTGTTGTTCAAATAGAAAAAGGGGATACTGCATGGTTTAAAATCAGGAAGGGAGTGTGGCAGGATTTTGAGTTTGTCCCTTCCTATATAAGCCTCTTCCATCACCTTCTCCTATTCCAAGGAAAATAGTAAGACTCAAAGAGAATATTTTAGTTTTCTGAATCTTGTCTGTGAAATCCTATTGTTCATTCCCCAAACCATTAAGTGTTTCTTTTTCTTCACATTTCATATTCTGAAGCTGAGCAACCACCAGAATCACTGAAATGATTTTTCAACATGAATGATGAAATAGCCTCTGCAGATGAATTAACTTTTTTTTCAGTACTACAAAATAACTCCAACTTTTTAATCCTGGAGTTACTTTCCCAAGGCATTTGACTGCTAACCAGAAGCCTGGCAGTGAAAACCCAGCAGCCTCTTCTCAGAAGGAAGATTGGACAATCAACTTCTGTAGACATATTGCCTTGGAAACCAAAGGAGGGGTCACTCACTAGACAGCAGTGAGTTTTTTTTGTTTGTTTGTTTGTTTTGTTTTGTTTTTAAATGTATATACTTATTTAATCTATATGTTGAGCAAATAATCCAGGAAGCTGGACTGTATGAAGAAAAACATGGCATCTGGATTGGAGGAAGACTCATTAACAACCTGCAATATGCAGGCGACCACCTTGCTTACTGAAAGTGAAGATGACTTGAAGCACTTACTGATGAAGATTAAAGACTACAGTCTACAGTATGGATTACACCTGAACATAATGGAAACAAAAATCCTCCCAACTAGACCAATACACAAAATCACAATAAATGGTGAAAAGATTGAAATTGTCAAAGATTTCATATTACTTGGTTCCACAATCAACACCAATGGAAGCAGCAATCAGGAAATCAAATGACATATTGCACTGAGAAAATCTGCTGCAAAAGACTTCCTTAAAGTGAGGAAGAAAAAAAATGTCTCTTTGAAGACTAAATTGTCCCTAACCCAAACCATGGTATTTTCAATAGACTCATATGCATGTGAAAGCTGGACAATGAATGAGGAAGATGGAAAACAATTGCTTTTGAGTTGTAGTGTTGGCAAAGAATACTGAAAGTACTGTGGACTGTCAGAAGAACTAACAAATTGGTCCTGGAAGAAGTGCAGCCAAAATGCTCCTTGGAAATGAGGATGGCTGGATTTTGCCTCACCTACTTTGGTCATGTTGTCAGAAAGGATCATTCTCTGGAAAAGGATATCATGCTTGGCACAGTAGAGGGTCAGCAAAAACAGGGAAGACCCTCAATGAGATGGATTGACAATGGCTATAACAACGGGGTCAATTATAACAAGGATTGTGAGGATAGCACAGGTCCCAGCAGTGTTTCATTCTGTTTTACATATGGTCACGATCAATCAGAGATGGCTAGACAGCACCTAACAACAACAATGATGTGAAATAGTGTTGGTAACAGAAGATATATTAATTTAAAACTTTTTCAGTGGCCATTCATTAAAAGATCCTAAGAACAGATAATGTTTTGTCAATAATTGCTTGATGAATAGAAAAATCTTTTCTGATTTTGGAAAACTTAGGTTTCATCAGTCACGTTAAATATTTAAATGATAGAATGAAGGGGATATGATTATTTTCACTAAGTGGAGTCAATTGCTCTGCTCTCTGTCTTTTAGCACATAACAGTTCTGCTAATTGTGTGGAGTCCCTGGGTAATGCAAACCACTAACCCTCTCTGCTGCTAACTGAAAGACTGGAGGTAAGAGTCCACCCAGAGACACAACAAAAGGAAGGCTAAGCTATCTACTTCTAAAAAATTAGCCACTGAAAAAACTATAGAACACAGTTCTTCCCTGACACACATGGGATTGCCATGATTCAGAGTGGATTGGAGAGCAATTAGTTTGTTCTGCCAGTTACTAGCTTCCTTGTAACATTCCTTGCCTTTGAGCTGATTTTGAGTTTGTCCCTTCCTATATAAGCCTCCTCCATGACCTTCTCCTATTCCAAGGAAAATAGTAGGACTCAAAGAGAATATTTTAGTTTTCTGACTCTTGTCTGTGAAATCCTATTCTTCATTCCCCAAACCATTCAGTGTTTCTTTTTCTTCACATTTTATATTCTGAAGCTGAGCAACCCCTATAATCACTGAAATGATTTTTCGACATGAATGATGAAATAGCCTCTGCAGATGAATTAACTTTTTTTTCAGTACTATAAAATAACTCCAATTTTTTTAGTCCTGGAGTTATTTTCCCAAAAATCATCAGGGTTCCCAGGTCCATGACAATCTACATACTGAATATCTCTTGAATTTTTTTCCATCCTTGCTAATTTTTTTTTTTTCCCTAATTGTGCTTTGGGTGCAAATTTACAGAGCAAAATTTGTTTTACATTCAACCGTTTGTGTACATTTGATTGCATTCCCCAATTACCATCCCCAACCATAACACACTCTCCTCTCTTCTCTTAGAATATCTTAGTATCATCATCATCACCTCACACTTGACTAGTTAATGACTACTAATTGACTTTCCCAGGGAGGCCTGGTGGTTCAGTGGTTAAGATATTTTGACATTTGACTGCTAACCAAAATTTTTGCTTCCTGTCCCCACAACCCTATGCTCTTCAGGCCTAGAGGTCTTACATCCAAAGGGAGGACTACTTCCACTTAGAGATATAACACTGATCCCATTTAATGGAAGTTAAGAATGCCACCTGGCTACTTGGGCTCCTCATGCTTTCATCAACAGGCAATGAAGGGAGTTACCATATTGGTTGGGTTTGTGATTGATCCTGCAATTAGATTGACATTATATAATGAAGGTTCAAAAGAGTATCCTGGAGTACATGAGATCCTTTAAGGTGTATCTCAGTATTACCATTTCCTGTGATTAAAGTCAATGGAAAACTACAGTAACCAAATACAGGAATGAAGATTTAGGTCACCCCACTAGGCAAAATATTATGACCAACTAAAGTGCTTGATGAGAGCAAAGGAATACAGAATGTGTGGTGGACAAAGGTAGTTCTAAATACCAGCTATGACATGTGACCAGTAGAAGAAATAAGAACTGCAATGGTAATTTCCTCTTCATTTTGTTATATGTGTATGTGTGTGTCTAGCTATCTATGTATATGATGTAAATGAGGCTGTGTGTTTTTGGTTGTACATATATTTATTTGTTGTATATCATGTTAGGTGCAAGTATGACTTTATAATTGCCTTTATTTAGAGATTATGTATGGTTTAAGGAGATACGTACAAGTGCCAAGTTGACAAGAGGTGGACTGTGATAGTTAATTTATGTGTGAACTTGGTTAGGCCATGATTCTCAGTATTATGGGATTATCCTCCATTTTGTGATGTGATGTAAGGAGAGTTTCCTTGGGGATGTTGCCTGCATCCAGTATACATGGATGCTCTGGGAAAGTTCGTGCCTGTGCAATCTTGCATCCAACTCATCGTCCTCTGACCTGTGGTTCTTGGTATATGAATCAGCAGCCTGCTGCCTGACTTCCCAGTTTTGGGTTTGTCAGCCACGTGAGTCAGGAGACATCTCCAATCTGATGCTTAACACACAGAGACTTTCCAGCCTCTACAACCGTGTGAGCCATTTTCTTGAAATAAATATGCATGCATGCATATGTATATATATATATACACACACACACACACACACACACACACACACACACATCACTGGTTTTGCTCCTCTAGAGAACCCAGCCTAAGACAGCATTTATTATAATGTCTTCCACATACTAAATATTTAATATGTTTGTGATTTTTTAATCATCATTATAGTTGTTACGACTAAGATTAACCAGCAAGTCATCTATAAGTAATGATGAGTTGAGTAGGTTGCCATCTCTCCTTGATGATGATACTTATTTGCACATTAATTTAATCTCCTTACAATTTTGTATTTAAAAAATGAGAATTGGAGCTAAAATGACTTCATAGTTGGTTCTTCTTTAGATTGCCTTCACAGGGCCCATGACCTGGCCAATTGTAGAAAAACAAATGAACAGAAGCTCAGTTTTGGGATCCTTTTTTTCATTTCATAGACAGATAACTTATAGGTACAAGCTTCTTTGCGTTCAAAGAAAGTATATATATATATTCAAAGAAAGCACATGGTGTTTTAAATTCTGGCCATTTAGCCAAAAAAGAAGGCAAAATAGTGCCCAAAATTCTCCCACAAGAATTTAATCAAGAACCATATTAAAATATGTTCCTTATTTTATATTATGCCATCTCTACACCTTCTTATACACAGATAATAGACCAAGAACACAAATACTGAGTATCAGAATGGTATTATTTCCTGGATTCCAAAGCTTATATAATCAGGAGATATGGTGGAGATGCCACCAAGACCATGCATAGTCCTAGATTTAATAACTCTTGAACATTACAGCCAGAACCTGGAAACCTAAAGATAAAAAGATTATAAAGTGGTTAGTTAATCTAAGTAAAAATAATACATTTTATACTTGTTTACTTAAGATGGTAGGACTATTTGTTATTGTAGGTTTTTTTTTTATTATTCATTTTGAGATTATATGGTGTTTAAGTCTGTTTATTTGCATAAATGTTCTATTTAATTCAAGTTATACAGGCTTTAGAAGCACTTTAAATGATTCCCAGAAAAAAAGAAAAATATTAAATGAAGTCCCAGAAGGAACGCTGGACAGTGTCTGTCCTGCTTTGTTGCTGTATTCGTTGGCAACAAGTCAATTGTGATTTATGATGACCTCATGTAAACCAAGGAGCTCTGGTGGAACAATGGCTAAGACATCTGGCTGTTAACCAGAAAGTCAGCAGTTCAAAACCACAAGCCACTCTGTGGACAAAGATGAAGCAGTCTGCTTCTGTAAAGATATAAATCCTTGGAAATGATATGATGCAGTTTTAGGCTGCCCTATAGAATCACTATGAGTCAGAATTGACTCAATGGTAGTTGGTTTGGGTTTGAGTCATGTGGACCTAATTTGTGCAGAGTAGAATTTCTCTATAGGGTTTTCAAGGCTCTGACTTCTAAGAAACAGATTTATTTCCTTGATTCCAGGCCTGTGTTTTGAGGCACCTCTAGGTGGCTTTGAACCACCAACCTTTTGGCTAGTAGAGGAGTGCTTAACAGTCTGTACCACTCAGCCACCCTGTCCAAGTTTGTTGTTGTTGTTGTTAGCTGCTATCGAGTCATATCCGACTCACAGTGACCCAAGCACAGCAGAACGAAACACTAACCACTCTTCTGCCAGCCTCACAACCCTTGCTATACCTGAGCCCATTGTTGTAGCCACTGTGTCAACAGATCTCATTAAGGGCCTTCCCCTTCTTTGCTGACCCTCCACTTTACCAAGCATGATATCCTTCTCCAGGGAATGGTTCCTTCTGACAACATGACCAAAGTAAGTGCGATGAAGTCTGGCCATTCTGGCTTCCAAGGAGCATTCTGGTTGCACTTCCTCCAGGGCAGATTTATTAGTCCTTTTAGCAGACCACGGTACTCTTAGCATTCTTCTCCAACACTTCAACTCAAAAGCATCAGCTCTGCTTCAGTCTTCCTTATTCATTGTCCAGCTTTCACATGCATAAGAAGCTATTGAAAGTACCATGGCTTAGGTTAGGCTCACCTTAGTATTCAAGGAGACATCTTTGGTCTTCATCACTTGAAAGAAGTCTTTTGCAGCAGATTTTCCCAATGCAATGCATCATGGGATGTCTTGACTGCTGCTTCCATTGGTATTGATTGTAGAAACAACTGATATGAAATCTTTGACAACTTCTATCTCTTCTCCATCCACCATGAGGCTGTTCATTGTACTACTTGTGAGGGTTTTTATTTTCTTTAAATCAAGGTGTAATCCATACTGAAGACTATAGTGTTTAATCTGCATCAGTAAGTGCTTCAAGTCATCCTCACTTTCAGCAAGGAAAGTTGTGTCATCTGTATATCGCAGGCTGTTAATGACTCTTCCTCTAATCCTGATGCCACGTTCTTCTTCATATAATTCAGCTTCTCAGATTATTTGCTCAGCATACAACTTGAATAAGTGTGGTGAAATGATACAACCTTGATGCACTCCCTTCTTGGATTTGAACCAGGCAGTATCCCCTTGTTCTTTTCAAACGACAGCCCTGATCTATATACAGGTTCCTCATGAATTAAATCAAGTGTTCTGGAATTCCCAGTCTTCTCAATATTGTCCATAATTTGTTATGATCCACAGAGTCAAATGTTTTTGCATAGTCAATAAAATACAAGTAAACATCTTTCTGGTATTCTTTGCTTTCAGCCAAGATCCATCTGACATCAGCAATGATATCCCTCATGCCACAACCTCTTCTGAATCCAGCTTGCATTTCTGAAAGTTCTCTGTCAATATACTGCTGCAACCATTTTTTAATTATCTTCATAAGATTTTACTTGCATGTGATATTAACAATATTATTCTATGATATCCACATTCTGTGGGATCACCTTTCTTTGGAATGGGTACAAATATGGATCTCTTCCAGTCAGTTTGCCAGGCAGCTGTTTTCAAAATCTCTAGGCATAACCAAGTGAGTGCCTCCAGCAGAGCATCCATTCATTAAAACATTTCAATGGATATTCCATCATTTCCTGGAGCCTTGTTCTTCAACAATTCCTTCAGAGCAGCTCAACTTCTTCCTTCCATACCATTGGTTCTTGATCCTATGCCACCTCCTGAAATGGATGAACATCAACCAATTCTCTTTGGTACAGTGACTCTGTATATTCCTTCCATCATCTTTTGATGCTTCCTGCATCATTCAATATTTTGCCCATAGAATCTTTCCATATTGCAACTTGAGGCTTAATTTTTTTCCTCAGTTCTTTCAGCTTGAGAAATGCCAAGTGTGTTCTTCCCTTTAGGGTTTCTAACTCCAGGTCTTTGCACATTTCATTATAGTAATTGGCTTTGTCTTCTCGAGCTGCTCTTTGAAATCTTCTGTTTAGCTCTTTTACCTTGTGATTTCCTGAATTTGCTTTAGCTACTCTCCACTCAAGGGCAAGATTCAGAGTCTCTTCTGACATCCATTTTGGTCTTTTCTTCCTTTATTGTCTTTTTAGTGACTTCTAGCTTTCTTCATGGGTGATGTTCTTGATATCATCCCACAAACCCATCCTCTGGTTTTCAGTCTTTGGTGTTCAGTGCATCAAATCTATTCTTTAGAAGGTCTCTAAATTCAGGAGGGATATTATCAAGGTAATTGACTCTCGTGGACTTCTTTTAATTATCTTCAGCTTCAAGTTGAACTTGTATATGAGCAGTTGATAGTCTGTACCACAATCAACTCCTGGCCTTATTTTGGCTGAAGATACAAACTTCTCCATCATCTCTTGCCATAGATGTAGTCAATCTGATTACTGTGTATTCCATCTAGTGAAGTCCATGTGTATAGCCATCATTTGTGTGGTTGAAAAGGTATTTGCAAAGAATAAGTCATTGGTCTTGCACAATTTTATCATGCAATCTCCAACATTATTTCTATCAACAAGGTCATATTTTCCAACTACCAGTATCTCCTCTTTATTTCCAACTTTTGAATTTCACTCACCAGTGATAAGCAACACAACTTGGTTGCATGTTTGGTCAATTTCAGAGTGCAGAAGTTGGTAGAAATCTTCCATTTCCTCATCTTTGGCTTTGGTGCTTGGTGCATAAATTTGAATAATAGTCATATTAACTGGCCTTCCTTGTAGGCATATGGATATTATCCTATCACTGACAGCAGCATTGTACTTCAGGACAGATCTTGAAACAGTCTTTGTGATGATGAATGCCATATCATTCGTCTTCAGTTTGTCATTCCATTAGTAAATCATATGGCTGTCTGATTCAAAATGCCCAAAACCAGTCCATATCTGCTCACTAATGCCTAGAATGTCAATCTTTATGCATTCCATTTCATTTCATTTCATTTTTGACAGCTTCCAATATTCATACTTTGTGCAATCCATGTTCCAGTTATTAACAGATGTTTGCATCTATTTCTACTCATTGTGAGTCATGCCACATTAGCCAATGGAGGTCTTTACTCTATCCATATCATTAAAGTTGTCTCCACTCTGAGGAGTCAGCTCTTCCCCAGTCAAATTTTGAGTGTCTTCTGAACTGATGGGCTCATCTTCCAGCACTATATCAAATGATGTTTCAGGGCTATTCATAAAGTCTTCCAGCATTATATCAGACAATGTTTCACTACTATTCATAAGGTTGTCACTGACCAATTGTTTGAGAAGTGGATGGCCTCTTCCTTCTTCTTAGTCTGTCTTAGCCTGGAAGCTCCACTGAAATCTGCCCACCATGGGTAACCCTGCTGGCATTTTGTAACATGGTAGTATAGCCTACAGCAACATGTAAACCACCACAAGATGACAAACTGACAGACAAGTTTGTCTCCCATTGTTGTTCCTAACTCCTCTGCACCTGCCTGCCTTGGGCAATGGCCATAAAATAGAGCTGCCCCCAAGCAAAAAGCAGCCTCCAAGCCCCAGGCCCACCTACCCCAGGCCCCAGCCTTTATAAAGAGCTATACCCAAGTGAAAAGCAGCCTCCAAGCCCTGGGGCTACCTCCCTCAGGCCCTGGCCTGAATATAGAGCCATCTACAACTGAAATCGAACACAGAAGAATTGTGGGATGACATCAAGAACATCATCCAAGAAGAAAGCAAGAGGTCACTAAAAAGACAACAAAAGAAGAGAAGACCAAAATGGATGACAGAAGAGACTCTGAAACTTGCCCTTGAGTGGAGAGTAGCTAAAGCAAATGGAAGAAATGACAAGATCAAA
>NW_006921995.1:1742349-1755411 GCF_000298275.1 Orycteropus afer afer | reverse complement strand
AACTGGACCAATAAGCAGCATCATGATAAATGGAGAAAAGATTGAGGTTGTCAAAGAATTCACATTGCTTGGTTCTACAATCAACGCCAATGGAAACAGCAGTCAGGACATTAGACGACATGTAGCACTGGGCAGGTAGGCTGCAAAGGAACTCTTTCAAGTGCTGCAGGGCAAGGATGTCTCCTTGAGGACTAACATGCACCTGACACAGGCCATGATATTTCCAATCGCCTCATATGCATGTGAGAGCTGGACAATGAATAAGGAAGACCAAAGCAGAGTCAATGCTTTTGAGTTGTGCTGCTGGCAAAGAATGCTGATGATAAATGGACTGCTAAAAGAACTAACAGATCTGTCGTGGAGGAAGTGCAGCTGAGATGCTCCTTGGAAGCAAGGATGGCCAGACTTTGTCTCACCTACTTTAGTCATGTTGTCAGAGGGGACCATTCCCTGGAGAAGGATGTCATGTTTGGTAAGGCGGAGGTTCCATGAAAGAGGGGAAGGCCTTTGATGAGACGGATTGATACAGAGGCTGCAACAATGGGCTCAAGTATAGCAAGGATCATGGAGCTGGCGCTGGATCGGGCAGTGTTTCGTTCTGCCGTGCATGGGGTGGCTATGAATCGGAAACGGCTCAATAGCAACAACAACAACCAAATGAAAAGCAGCCTGCAAGCCCTGGGCCCACCTACCTCAGGCCCCAACCTTAATACAGAGCCCCCCGCCAAGTGAAAACCAGCCTCCAGCCCTGGGCATGCTACGTTTGGCCCTCGCCTTAATAAAGAGCCGCCCCAAAGCAAAAAGCAGCCCCCAGCCCCGGACCCACCTACCTCAGGCCCAGCCTTAATATAGAGCCACAACCAAAGGAAAAGCAGCCTCCAAGCACTGGCCCTGCCTACTTCAGGCTCTGGCCTTAATTTAGAGCCACCCCCAAGCGAAAAGTAGCCCCCAGCCCTAGGCCTGCCTACCTCAGGTCCTGGCCTTATTAACAGCTGCCTCCTAGCTAAAAGCAGTCCCTGAGTCCCAGCCTACCTACCTCAAGCCCTGGCCTTAATATAGAGCCACCCCCAAATGAAAAGCAGCCCCCAAGCCCCAGGCCTACTTACCTCAGTTTCTGGCCTTAATATAGAACCATCCCTAAGAGAAAAGCAGTCCCCAGCCCAAAGCCCACCTACCTAGGGCTCTGGCCTAGAAATAGAGCTTCCCTCTAGTGAAAAGCAGCCTCCAAGCCCCGGGCCCACCTACCTCAGGCTCTGGGCTTAATAAAGAGCCACCCCCAAGTGAAAGCAGCTCCCAGCCCCAAGCCAAATTTAGGTGGATCTAAAATCCATAAGAATACTCAACCAGCAATCCCACTACTAGATATATAAACCAAAAAACCAAACCCACTGCCATCAAGTCTATTCCAACTTATAGCTACCCTAATTGTGTTTCCAAGGCTGCAAATCATTAAGGAAGTAGATTGCTTCATTTTACTCCCACAGATCAGCTATTAGGTTTGAACCACCCATCTTCTGGTTAGCAGCCAGATACATTTTGTAGAGAAATAAATGTTGTAACACAAAAAAGATGTGCACATCCATATTCATCACAGCATTATTCACAATAGCAAAAAATGGAAACCTAAATGCCTATCAAGACATAAATAGATACATAAACTATGGTACATAATACACACAATGGAATACTATGCACCTATCGGGCAGTGTTTCGTTCTGCTGTGCATGGGGTCGCTATGAGTCGGAAACGACTCGACGGCACTTAACAACAACAACAACAACAATTAAAGAATAACAACGAATACATGAAACATCTCACATCATGGAAGAACCTAAGGACATTATGCTGAGTGAAATAAATTGATCACACAAGGACAAATATTGTATGAGACCACTGTTTTAAAAATACAACAAAAGGTTTATGTACAGAAAGAAACATTCTTTGGCAGTTACCAGGGATGGGGGGGGTAGGGAGGGAAAATCACAGTTACAGGTTGTTAGGTGTCTTCAATCATCTCTGACTCATAGCAACCCTATGCACAGCAGAACAAAACACCACCTGGTCCTGTGCCAGCTTTGTGATCCATGCTATACTTGAGCCCATCGCCACAGTCACTGTGTCAATCCATCTTTTTGAGGGCTTTCCCCCCTTTCCTCGATCCTCCACCTTACCAAGCATAACATCCTTCTCTAGGAAATTGTCCTTTCTGATAACATGACCAAAGTGCGTGAGACAAAGTCTGGCCATTCTCGCTTCCAAGGAGCATTTTGGCTGAACTTCCTCCAGTACAGATTTGTTAGATCTTTTAGCAGTCCATGGCAGTTTCAGCATTCTTTGTCAGCACCACAACTCAAAAGCATCAACTCTTCTTTGGTCTTCCTTATTCATCGTTGAGCTCTCACATGCATATGAGGGGATTGAAAATACCATGGCTTGTGTCAGGCACACCTTAGTCCTCAAGGAGACATCCTTGCTCCTCAGCACTGGAAAGAGGTCCTTTGTAGCTCACATGCCCAGTGCTGTACATCATCTGATGTCCTGACTGCTGCTACCATTGGCATCAATTGTAGAACCAAGCAATGTGAAGTCTTTGACAACTTCAATCTTTTCTCCATTTATCACGATGCTGCTTATAGGTCCAGTTGTGAGGGTTTTTGTTGTCTTTATATTGAGATGTAATCTATACAGCAGACTGTATTTTTCAGTCTTCATCAGTAAGTGCTTCAAGCCATGCTCACTTTCAGCAAGGAAAGCTGTGCTGTCAGCCCTATCACATGTTGTTAATGATTCTTCCTCCAATCTTGATGTTATGTTCTTTTTCATATAGTTCAGCTTCTCGGATTATTTGCTCAGCATATAGATTGAATTAACTATGGGGAAAAGATACAACCCTGATGCACTCCCTTCTTGATTTTAAATCATGCAGTGTCCCCTTGTTCTATTTGAATGACAGCCTCCTGGTCTATGTACAGGTTCCTCATGAGTATAATTAAGCATTCTGAAATTCCCATTCTTCTCAAAGTTATCCACAGTTTGTTATGATCCACCCAACCAAATGCTTTTGCATAGTCAATAAAACACAAGTAAACATCTTTCTGGTATTCTTTGCTTTCAGCCAAGATCCACATGACATCAACCATGATATCCCTCATTCCACGTCCTCTTCTGAAGCCAGTTTGCTCCTCTGGAAGTTCTCTCTCAATATACTGCTGCAACCATTTCAGAATTATCTTCTGTGAGATTTTACTTGTGTGTGATATCAATGATATTGTTTGATAGCTTCCACATTCAGTGGGATCACCTTTCTTTGGAATGGGTACAAATATGGACCTTTTCCAGTCAGTTGGCCAGGTAGCTGTCTTCAAAATCTCTTGGCATAACCCAGTGTGTGCCTCCAGTGAGGCATCCATTTGTTGAAACACCTCAACAGGTATTCCGTCAATTCCTGGAGCCTTGTTCTTCAACAATTTCTTCAATGCAGCTTTGACTTCTTCCTTCAATACCATTAGTTCTTGATTACATTCCACCTCCTGAAATGGATGAACATCGACCAATTCTTTTTTAGTACAGTGACTCTGTGTATTCCTTCCATCTTCTTTTGATGCTTCCTGCATCATTCAATATTTTGCCCATAGAATCTTTTCATATTGCAACTTGAGGGTTAAATATTTTCCTCAGTTCTTTCATCTTGAGAAATGCCAAGTGTGTTCTTCCCTTTTGGTTTTCTAACTCCAGGTCTTTGCACATTTCATTATAGTAATTGGCTTTGTCTTCTTGAGCTGCTCTTTGAAATCTTCTATTCAGCTCTTTTATCTTGTCATTTTCTGCATTTGCTTTAGCTACTCTCCACTCAAGGGCAAGTTTCAGAATCTTTTCTGAAATCCATTTTGGTCTTTTCTTCTTTTCTCATCTTTTTAATGAATGACCTCTTGCTTTCTTCATGTATGATATTCTTGATGTCATCGCACAATTCTTTTGATTTTCAGTCATTGGTGTTCAATACATCAAATCTATTCTTTAGATGGTCTCTAAGTTCAGGAGGGATATATTCAAGATCACATTTTGGCTCCTGTGGACTTGTTTTAATTGTCTTCAACTTCAAGTTGAACTTGCATATGAGCAGTTGATGGTCTGTTCCACAATCAGCTAGCTCTTGGCCTGGTTTTGGCTGAAGATATTGAGCTTTTCCATCACCTCTTGTCACAGAGGTAGTCAATCTGATTCCTGTATATTCCATCAGGTGAAGTCCACATGTATAGCCACTGTTTGTGTTGTTGAAAAAGGTATTTGCAATGAATAAGTGGCTGGTCTTGCAAATTTCTATCATGTTATCTCCAGCATTATTTCTGTCACCAAGGCCAAATTTTCCAACTAATGGTGATTTTTCTTTTTACAACTCTTGCATTCCAGTCACCAGTGATAATTAACACATCTTGATTGCATGTTTGGTCAATTTCAGACTGTAGAAGCTGATAAAAATCTTCAATTTCCTCATCTTTGGCTTTGGTGGTTGGTGCATCAACTTGAATAATAGTCATATTAACTGGTCTTCCTTGTAGGCGTATGGATATTATCCTGTCTCTGACAGCATTGTACTTCAGAACAGATCTTGAAACATCCTTTGTGATGATGAATGGTACACCATTCCTCTTCAAATTGTCATCCCTGGCACAGTAGATCATATGGTTGTCTGATTCAAAATGGCCAAAACCAGTCCATTTCAGCTCACTAATGCCTAGACTATCAATCTTTATGTGTTCTATTTCATTCTTGACAACTTCCAATTTTCCTAAATCCATATTTCATACATTCCATATTCCAATTATTAATGGATGTTTGCAGCTGTTTCTCCTCAATTTGAGTTGTGCCAAGTCAGCAAAGGGAGGTCTCAAAATGTTTACTTTATCTATTCCAGTAAGGGTGGTTCTACTCTGATAATGCAACTCTTTCCTAGTTTGATTTTGAGAATCTTCCAATCTATGGGTCTCGTCCTCCTGCACTGTATCAGACAGTGTTTCCAGGCTAGTCATAAAGTTGTTCAGTAATGTATCAGACAGTGTTTCTCTGCTATTTATAAGGTTCTCCCTGTCCAATTCTTTGAGAAGTGGATGGCCTCTTCCTTCTTCCTAGTCTGTCTCAGTCAGCAAGCTGCACTGAAACTGTGCACCATGTGCAACTTTGTTGGCATTTGAAACACCAATGGCATAGCCTCAAGCCCCACAGGGGCTGGGTGAAAGCTCCTCAACCTTGGGCTTCAGCTCTGCCTCCTGCTTCTGGCCCACTGAAGTTGGAGACTTCTTCACTCAGACAGCTGCTGGCTACTGAGGCTGACAAACCCAAGATCAACAAGTTAAAAGGCACAGTTCCATTGTTACCAAATAACATGGCAACCATTAATTCAAGTCCAGTAGAAGTCCCAAGATTGGCAGGGCATGGCAGGGTGCTGAACAATGACTTGGCTATATGCAGGGTTCAAGCATGCCAAAAAGCTGGAGACCTTCCTCAAAGTTTCTTCTTATATACTGGAAACAGACCTAATCCCCAAAGCAGTGGCTCAGCAGCTCCAATAGATTCCACCATGGACTTAATTACCAATCTCATCATGGGGAATAACTACATCCTGCTGCCCATCCACTCAACCAGGTCCAGGCAAGTTGACACACAAACTTAACTACCACAAATAGTAATAACAAATAATAATTTAAGAATGGATATATAAGTAGTATACAAGTTGAACAAATTTGGGTTGGTGTATAGGAGTATACCCATGAGCACACATTTGGCAGAGGATATTTCTATATACCAATTTTATATGCTGCAAATATATACAGGTATATAGTAGAACATGGCGGGGGGGGGGCAAAGTTGTTAAAACTTCTTAGCCATAACTAAACACCGTGAGGGATAGAGTCTCTGGGTTTGAGGGTTTAAGACCATAGTCTAGGGAAACATTTAGGTCAATTGACATAATGTTCTACATCCTACTTTGGTGAGCCACCAGAGCTCCTACTTTGGTGAGTAATGACAGGGGTATTAAAAGTTTGAAAGGGACACTAAGCTAAAAATACTGATCTATTCTCATCCACAGCAAAAAAAGAGTAAAAAATAATAATAATAATAATAAGACTCAGGGAAAAATTAGTCCAAAGGACTAATGGAGCATGTGAATCACTAGCTGTACTACCATGAAACAAGAACTTGATGAGGCCAGCTACCGCTACCAACTGCTCTGATTGGCATTACAATAGAAAGTCCCAGATAGTATGTGAAAAACTAGAACAAAATCAAAATCATAAAAGAAGACCAGACATACTGGTCTGATAGAGACTAATGAAGTCCCCACGATACCCTTCAAACCTAGAACTGAACCTATTCCTGGAGATCACCTTTCAGCCAAACAACATACAAACGTATAAAGTGAACAGTAACACCTGTGAGGAATGAACGCCTCCAAACAATCAACCACACAAGTCCAACGGGCAGCATTTACCCAAAAATAAAGTTCAGAAGGCAGGAAGGGGTGGAAAGATGGGTGAATGGAAATAGAGAACCAGGGAGGATGTGGTAAGAGTGCTGTTACATTGAAGGGATTGCAACTAATGTCATGAAACAAAATGTGCATAAATGTCAAATGAGAAACTAATTTAATTTGCCCTGAAAATTTCACCCAAACCACAATAAAATGTTAAGATAAAGAGTACTCAAGACAGTTTCTGGACAGTTTTTCTAACTCACTTTGCAAAGCATCAGAAATAAACTATAGGATCACAGATGTTTTAAACATAGAAAAAAGCCTTGAAAACAGATTTTGTGGTAACAACATTAAGGCACTGGATGCAAAAGTGTAATATGCATACGTAAATATTTGCTCAAAGAGTATTTGCGTTGGAGTGAATATTTAATACAAAAATACCTATGGCTAACTTCTGCAGAGTTGGGGAAGGAAGATTGTGATGAGGAAAGAAAGAGCATCTTGAGTGTGGAGAGAATAGGAAGAAACTTTTGAACTACACTCCAGTTTTCACTGATTTTTCTTCTGCTTGAGGCACATTTTTAGAGTTAAGTTATTATTTAGAGATGTTCTGCTTATGTATAAACATACATGTGGGTCCTGTGCCTTCCTTTAGTATATGATTAATCTGTTTATCATTTAATAACTTTCAATCTCAGATCCTCCCAAGGTATTTTACATAATTATCACTTACTTCATCTGATATAAAGGAGCTGTGGTGGTCCAGTGGTTAAGGCACTTGGCTACTAACCAGTAAGTCACTGGTTCAAACTTAACAGCTGCTCTTTGGGAGGAAGATTAGGCTACTTACTTCCATAAAAAATGTACAGCCTTGGAAACTTTATGGATAGCTATGAGTCAGAATTGACTTGATGGAGGTGGGGTTTTTTGGTCATCTGATATATGAGGACTAATATTAGACTAAGCAAAGAATATTGTGGTCTTGGATTAATATTACCAGATCCGTGAGTGCTTTCCAGAGTTGTAGCTGTGCTGAAAGTCAGGAAAACATTCCTAGATGTGATAGTCATTAGGCAGTGGACCTTCCTGAAAGGGAAGGTTAGGAAACTTTTCTTACTGAGTGATTTAAAACCAGACCAGAACTGGCCCTGGAGAACACTTGGCAAGGTTCTGGAGAGAGGCTAGAAAAGCAAATGGACCTTTTCTTCTCCAATTCCTAAATTCTTTAGAAATTCACTATTCTTATTAATAAACTGAAGACTACAAGTAACTACAACAAAATATTTTATCTTGTTGGTAAAAGCAAATTCAGGAACACTTTTCTTCTCTGAAACTATGTATACAGGAGCCAAAGTTTTTCATCAAACACTAAAACATATGGACTGCAATTATTTCTATCTATGGGACTAATTATTTGAAATGTAGGTTTTATTATTACCATAGATAACTGCTAACTCTTTCTACATAAAACAAAGTCAAAGAAAACCAAACCCATTGCTATTGAGTCAATTTTGACTCATAGCAACCTTATGGTCGAAGAACAACATCAAAAAATCGATACTGAAACTCTAGTCCTTGTACCTGTGAAAATGATCCTATTTAGAAGAAATGTTTTTCTTTCATTATGTTAATGAAGCCATACCTGCATAGTGTGGGTTCTAAACTTAATTCCTTCTGAACAGTGTCTTATACAGGGGAGCACAGGCACAGAGACACACACACAGAAGGAAGTGACCATGTGCGGAACCCTCTACAAACCAAGGAATATTTAGGGCTACCACAAAGGAGGGACCCTCCCCTAAAGTCAATGCCATGATATGGACTTCTAGTCCCCAAAACTGTTGTTGTTGTTGTTGTTATGTGCCATCAAGTCAGACTCAACTCATAGCGACCCCTCCTTGGGTTTCTGAGGTAGTATCACTATGGAAGTAGATTGCCCCCTCTTCCTTCCAAGGAGTGGCTGGTGGGTTTGAACCACCAGCCTTCTGGTTAGCTGCCAAGTGCCTTAGGCACTATGTTACCAGAGCTCCCTGGTCCCAAAAACTAGGAGACAATAAATTTTTATTCTTTAATAACACACATATGTGATATTTTTGTTATGGTAGCAGTAGGTACCTTAGACAATGGATGTCAACAAGTCCATGTAAGAACACTTCAGATGTAAGAACTCTTCAGATGTTCAGATGTAGACATTCAGGCTCCAACCATGATAATTTCATCTCAAGACCTTTTGTAACTATTATAAGCAACAAAAATGAAAATAGGAAGAAAGCTATTCCTAAAAGCAACCACACATACAGCAGAGAGAAGTGATCCATCACAGACTGATATGTGTCAAAGCTATTAAAAATGTCCAAGAACTCCAAAAGCTTGTGGTCTCCTTATTGTATTTAAATGATGTTTAATATAGGGAGAAGTAAGACAACAACAACAACAACAAAAAAAAAAAAACTATATTATACAAGAATCCTAGGAATACAGTACAGGACTGTGATTAAACACAGAATCTGGAGACAAATGGCTAGACACTAGACTTTGGCTCTGAAGTACTTAAAACCTAATAGTCCCTCAAGTCTCAACTCAGCTGCAAAATGGGGGTAATATGATTAGCTAATGTACAGGATTCAAACAAGTTTGTAACAGTGTATTGACAGGGAATTTTCGGAAATTCAAGCTGGATTCAGTAGAGGATATAGAATAAGGGATATCATTGCTGACGTAAGATGGATCTTGGCTCAAAACAAAGAATATCAGAAAGATGTTTATCTGTGTTTTATTGAGCCATTGACAATGTGAAAGTATTTGAATGTGTGGAGCATAACAAATTATGGATAATACTGAGAAGAATGGGAATTCCAGAACACTTAACTGTGCTTATGAGGAATTTGTACATAGACCAAGAGTCTGTCATTCAAACAGAGCAAGGGAATATTGCATGGGTTAAAATCAGGAAGGGTGTGCATCAGGGATGTATCCTTTCATCATACTTATTCATTCTATACACTGAGCAAATAATCTGAGAAGCTGGAATATTTCAAAGAACATGTGACATCAGGATTGAAGAAACACTCATTAACCACCTACAATATTCAGATAACACAAACTTGCTTCCTGGGAGTAAGATGGCTTGAAGCACTTACTGATGAAGATTAAAGACTACAGGCTGCAGTATGGATTATACCTCAACATAAAGAAAACAAAAATCCTCACAACTGGCCCATTAAACGATGTCACGATAAATGGAGAAAAGATTGAAATTGTCAGGGATTTCATTTTACTTGGATCCACGATCAACATGGAAGCAGCAGTCAAGAAATCAGATATCGCATTGCACTGAGCAAATCTGCTTGCAAAAGACCTCTTTAAAGTGTTAAAAAGCAAAGATGTCACTTTGAAGACTACGACGCACCTAACCCAAGCCATGATATTTTCAATCATCTCATATGCATGTGAAAGCTGGATAATAAATAAGGAAGAACGAAGAAAAGTTGACTCCTTTGAATTGTGGTGTTGGTGAAGAACACTGAACAAATCTGTCCTGGAAGATGTTCACTTGGACTGCTCTTTAGAAGCAAGAATGGCCAGCCTTCATCTCACCTACTTTGGTCATGTTTTCAGAAAAGACCTATCTCTGGACAAGGATATCATGCTTGGTAAAGTAGAGGGTCAGCAAAAAAGGGGGAAGACCCTCAATGAAATGGATTGATACAGTGGCTGCAATGATGTGCTGAAGCATAACAGGGATTGTGAGGCTGACACAGAATCAGCCAGTGTTTCATTTTGTTGCACACAGGGTCTCTATCAGTCAGAGCTGATTCAACAGTATCTAACAACAACAACAACAAATGGAAATACAAATAACATTCTAAATAACTTTTACTGGTTGCCACACAAGAATCCTAGATACAAATTTTATTGGACAAGGCTTTAGACAACCTAGCTTGTAACCTAGTGGTTATGTACTTGTGCTAGGAAGAGAGTGTGAGACTTAAATATGTCATTTCTTGGCTGTGTGACTTTACATTAGATCCTTGCACTTTCTAAACATAGTTTCTCCATTTTATTAATGAGACAATGAAGCCCACAGAGGTTAAATGACATATTCACAATTACATGGTTAGGAATTGGTGGATTTAGTGAAAGAAAGTGAATAATGATTATACTAACATTTATTGAAAACAAAAACAAAAAAACAAACTCACTGCCATGGAGTTGGATCCAACTCCTAGCGACTCCTCCTTGGGTTTCTGAGGCAGTATCACTACGGAAGTAAATTGTCTATTCTTCCTACAAACGAGTGGCTGGTGTGTTTGAACCACTAGCCTTCTGCTTAGCCATCAAATGCCTTAGGCACATATTCCAAGCACTGTCTGTCCTAAACACTTTGTCAACAGTAGTTCCTTTAATCTTTAGAAAAATCTATGAGGTAGAACATTACTTTTATCCCCATTGTGTAAGAGGAACTAAAATTTAGAAAGGTTAAATTTTTCAAGCAAAGCGTTTATAATTGCAAAAACGTGATAATAGAAATCTGCCAGGCAATTCAGTAAGCTTCCAAACAATGTTACTTATTAGATTGCCTAAGGCATTTGACTGCTAACCAGGAGTATGATGGTTCAAACCCACCAGCTACTCCTCAGATGGAATATTGGGCGATCTACTTCCGTAGTAATACCACCTCAGAAACCCAAGGAAGGGTCAGAGCTGACTCCAGGGCAGTGAGTTTAGTAATGAAACATCACATACTATCCGGGTGATAGTGAACAAGTAATATATGCTCTCTGGGCATTATCAACAAAGTTAGATGAAGAATAAAATCTGACCACCTATCTCTCAAGCTCACTGTTAGTATCGAATTAGAAACATGTATAAAAGTTCTTTGTAAAGCACAAGAAATATGCAGAACTCAATTTAATTGCTTTAGAGGCCATTATTAGTGTTTCAGATCAAACTTATCCAGTATTCAAAATAGAGGTAAAGAAAAGAAGAAAAATAAAGATGCAGCTCTCTCATCCGAAAGCCACAGATAACAGAAGATATTGAAGTTATTGGGCTGGTGAGATGGAAATAAGGTATTAGCTCTTTTTTATTTTTCTGGTACTTTTTATGCTTAGTAATATGTACTATACACAGTGTTGCAGCACATAACTTCTGATGTTATCATTCTCAGATATTCTTTCACAGATGTTCAAAGTTATGATTTACTGTTCAAAATTCTGCCCGTATAGCAGACTATGAATGCTTAATAAAAAGAAGGAAAGAAAGAAAAAGAAAAAAGAGGTATGCAACATAGAAACGACTTGTGATGGAGTTGTCAGACAAGAAAAATCAAAATCCCATTGCCATGGAGTCAAATTCCAACTCATAACAACCCCATGAGACAGAGTAGAACCTCCCCTATATGTTTTCCAAGGGTATAAATCTTTACTGAGGCACACAGCCACATCTTTCTCATGCAGAGCCTCTGCTGGGTGTAAACCTTGTAGACCTTTTAGTTAGAAGACCAGCACTTAACCATTGAACCACCAGGGCTCCTTGTCTGAATGGAACCCTGTCATAAATAGGTGTATATATACACACACACACACACACATATGACAGAATTTCTCCAAACAATTAACTTACCACTTTCAGTACCTTTTGACATTTTCTGTCCCATTCTACTTTAGTTTCTTAATGTTGGCCCTGACTTTGTTTTTATTTCATATTGAGTTAACCAACCACTAATGGTCACCAACTTCAGTTTAAAAAGGCTACCTTAACACATCTGGTCCCTTGATCTAGAATACTCTTCACTTGCTCACTCTACTGAGTCAACCACTTTCAGCCTCCAAGTTTCAGATCAAGCAACATCTCCTCTTCAAAGTCTCCTGTGACCAAAGGGAATCAGCTGCTTCTCTTTGGTCGTCTTCTGGCTTGCCATAACATTGTATTCTAGCTCCTTCTGTTCTGAGATGATGTTCTTGAGTCTCTCTTCCACTAAACTGTAATTTTGCTAATGGAAGGACTGCCTCATTAAGTATTAAACATGCAAACCTTGGCACGTAGTATGTACTCATTAAGTGGGTTATTTTAATATTGAATGGATGAATTTCTTTATCTGTCAGGTTGAAAGGAGACCATTTGCTAAAGGATCAGTTCAAATGACCAATTTACCAAAAATGTTTTAAAGGGCATTTTTTAAATATATTCAATTGCTTTATTATTTTTATTGTATTCAATTTATATTCAAATTAGTTGTTACATGTTGGTAATTTAGTGGATTGGCTTGTGGAAAACCAGCTTTCAGCATATCAATTGTAGGGAAATTTCTTTATTAGTGAATTAATCCAAAAACCATAAATTTTCCTGTTTAGTAAAAACTAACAATGATATCTTTTTTTTTTTCTTTCTCAAGCATTTTGTAGATAGCAAAATGATTTGTGTGAAAATTGGGTAGGGGGACACTGTGGAAGTCTTGCTACAACCTTAAGAGAATATTGTTAACTATTTTTATTTACCTTACTAGTGTGATCTAAGGTAATTCTACTTGAATTGGAGGTACTTTGAAGAAAAATATTTCTGCTTTTCTCAGCCCCAGATTACTCATC
>NW_006921995.1:1727522-1742249 GCF_000298275.1 Orycteropus afer afer | reverse complement strand
AACAAAAATACCACGTTTGATTACATTGAACGCTGAGAACTAAATATGCCATCTTACTGACCAGTTGAAGACAGCACTCTGTTTCAATACTATCTTTTAGAATTATGCATGAGTTGTTCGTAGCAGCTGACTTCAGAAATAACTGATTATAAAAATAAATCTGAAGATTTTTACGATAAAATCAGTCAATCAATCTAAGGAACTTAGAAAAGAGCTCATAAAAACTGGTTATTTTTATTATTATATCTAGCTGTCACATGGTTTAGTCTAATATCTTGCATATTTAATATGCAATTAAAGTTTAAATCAGCTCTAGCTCCTGTAACATTTTACAGTGAAATAGGGTACACAGCAGTTACGCCACAGTTCTCAAAACCCATTGTAACTAAAAGAAATGCATTGCCCTTCAGAACATCTGAATTCTTTCTTCCTAGTAATCTTCAGTAATATTATTATGAGGTTTATTTAACTACACTTTATCCCATAAAGAAAAAAAAAAAAAGATTTGAAGTTCAAATTTTTCCTTTGATAGTGAAATAATACCTCCACCAAGGAAATAAGGAAATTCTCTCTTGATTAACTTCCTTCACACTCTGCTGGTAATAGGCATTTATGTTAAAAATTTGCATAGTAACACCTCAGTCCACAATCCAGCCAAGCACTTTTCCATATTTCCCTGAATGAGCTACAATCTAGTAATAAAAATGCCATAAAGGTGCCAGCAGGCTCCCTTGCCAAAGAAAACTGGAGAACAGGACAAAATGGGACCAGGTATATTCTCTGGAGATATGTATTTTCTCAATAATTAACAAACTCTTAATTTTTGCACTGTATCACTCTCTCACACATACACGAATGTAAGTTAGTTATATAATTGTTAGTTCTCTGCTAGGCTCAGTTCAGGGAGGGATAACTTCTGCATATTCATAATCTTTTCCTGTCATATTTAAGCTAATTGATATTCACCCTTGCATCAAAGCTGTTCTTGCAAGCTTTCCCTTCTAACATCAACCCTTTACTTCAATGGTAAAGTTTTTGTTTGCTTTATACTTATGTCTTTTACATGCACGTATTTCCATTGGGTGTTTATTATTTATTATGATCACTCATTGTAAATCTTTGTTTGCAGAGACTATGTGTAATCTCCCAAGTCCTCAATCAGTAATACTTTATCCATGGGTCTGAGACAATGCTCACTGATTGACTTACTAAATACAATGCAACTGAAGATTTTCCTGAATAAGTCTTTTAATGAGTCAAAACGTCCAACAGCTTTAAAGAGCACTAACATTTGCCTGATATTTGACAGTAATTTTCACCTGGTTAAAAGAAGTCCCAGGTATTTCTTTTTGTCCTTTTTGATCTGAATGTGACCAGACTGTCATTTGTTGCTGTTCTTAACAAGACAGAGAAATTAGCTGTTCAGAGGGAAAACCTTGGAAAGTGAAGTGGAAAGGAAGAGTGGCTAAGAGAAAGAATGCCTTAACATTTTAAGTATCCTCATATGCTTACAAAAAAAAAAAAAAAAGCCATTTTTCAAAGCTCAGGTCGAGCAGGAGAAAAAATAATAGATATTTTCCATGTGTAAGCACCCCCAGTGAAGGGTTGTATCTGAGAACTCCTCGTCTATGGTTCTCATGGAAAGATCTGTGAGAATCAGATGATTGGGCAGATTTTAAGTGCTTATTTCCTTAGGAGGAGGTTAAACAATGGCAAGTGTTGAGTGAGGTTTGACTGCTTTGCCAGCTGGCCAGGACATCTTTGTAAATACAGGCATTAGAGATGAATACAACTCATTTATTCATGATATTTGCATGACTTAAATCTTTCACATATGCTTGGGCCAGAGGAGCCCTGAAAAGTCTGAGAATCCCACCATTATTTGTGGAAAAGCTTTCCCTGTCACACTAAGACCTTGAGCATTTATGGTGGATGTACTTGGAAGCTGCAGGAGAAAAAATTTCCTCTGCCAGTTTGGGAAAATGAGTGCAGGAACCTCTAGGAAAGCTAGGTACCAGTGAAAAAAAATCATTGGTTTAACAAAGACTAAAATGCCCCCTTTTGGAAGAAGTAACCATCCCACCCCCCTACTCCCCGTTAGTGCAATTGCCTTTATCGCTGAGGTTTATAACAACAAGAAATTGTATGCTTATGTTCAGCATAAGAGAGAAGAAATTACAAACCACAGACTTGGGAAAAAGTAATTAGAAGGAACAGAGAAGTGTGTTAGATAAGAAATAGGCCTTTATTGCCTCTAGTGGAATATATTTTAAAATAAAGATTTCTCTTCTGGGGACTATTCTCTTCTCTTTAAAGTTCTCTTTTAGAGCTTGTTAAAAGTGAAGGGAAAATCTGGAAATAGATAATAGCAGTGGTTGAACATGATAAATATAACATCACTGAATTGTACATATGAAAAATATTGATATGACAAACATTTTGTTACCTATGTATTTATCACCACAGGAAAAATTTAAAGAAAAAAAAAAAAGATTGGCACTTGGATGATCTAACACTGTTTTAATCTACAATATAATCTATTATAATAATCTACTCCCCTAACCCTCCCCACATTTACTTGTGAATAGGACAATATTTAGGGAGCTCTCATGGTGTACTGGTCAAGGCATTTGGCCTCTAACCAAAAAGATCAGTGGTTTGAACCCACCAGCCACTTTGGGAAAAGAGGATGGGGCGATTTGCTTCTGTAAAGATTTACAGCCTTGGAACCCAGTGGGGTTACTATGAGTCAGAATCAACTGGATGACACTGAGGTGTTTTTTTTGAGGACAATATTTATTTTTATAAAATTGCTTGGGAGCAGGTTTTCTTTTTTATCATAAATCACATTGACACAACCAGTTAATTTTTCACACTGGACATCCAAAGGAAACAATTTTTAATTGATATCAGTTGATATTATAATAACTTTAGCAATTTAATGGTGAATAATGACCATAATACTCTGAATAATTCACTTTCCTTATTACTGCATAGAATTTTGATAAACAAAATATGTAGTGTAAAATATAAAATATTGTATAACATAAAATATATCTAAAAAGTATTATAACCCTTTCATTTAATCTCAGTTTGTTGTAATGTGCAAGGCAAAAATAAGCACAAACTCCAGTGAGAATTTTCTAAAGCTGTAGCTCTCTTAAAATGAAAGGAAAAAAAACTATTTCTTAAAGTTCATAAAATAAATCTGAATTTTAAGGATCATAAACTACACAAACACTCCTCCAAAGTTCAATTGAAAATGGGTAGGAAGATCCATTCATCCATATGCAATGAAGACTATGTAAATTGCCCTCAGGCAGTTTCATTTTGCTCACTCGCTGTTCTAGCTCCACAAGCCAGTACAATGGAGCCACAACCCCCATCTCTACCAGTCTTGCCAGAAGGGCATATCAGGGAAAGAAAACCTAGTTAATGAAGAGAAATCAGGACCATCTGAGTCCCAGAGACACAGCTGAAAACCCATCCTAGGAGGCTTCCAGGCTATAATAGCCACACCTAGCACCACTCTATAGCAACAAATCAAAATTCAGTTAGTCCCTGATCATTTTTTCTCAGGTGTTTTGTTTTGTTTTGTTCTTGTTTTTTAATAAGGGAGGGAAAAGATCATTTCAAAGTCTAATGAGGTGGGCCGGTAGCAATACCAGCTACTGAGTTATTTTAAAGCAAATGACAGTAGATAAATTATTCCTCTTTGTATCAACCTGCTTTTGACAATAAATGGAATCAAGCTGGTGAAGGACTAATCAAACCTTGATGGGTTTGTGACGGTCTTGAAATAAACTCCTCCCTTGGGTTTTTAAAGCATCAGCTCTGGCAGATGAGACCTTCAGTCAATCAGATGTGTGATTGCATCATGTAAATGACACCCCCTGGACTTGCCTTATTTGCTCTCATGAAATTCCTGTCAGTTTTGAAATATAAATAATTCAAGCAAATGGCTTTGGACACCAGAAGCTGCCAATTATTATGGTGTCACCAAGTCACCCATCATTTGTTTTGGTCACTAGAGTATTTCTTTTGAAAAACAAAGACTTCCAGATTCAGAATATGTTCCACGTTAAAGCATTTCTTTCCCTCCAATTTCTTCCAAACTAGTTTTATTTGTATTTTGAAAAAGAGAAATGGAAGTTTATAATTTAGAATGCCTTTTTTGTCTCTTTGATTCTCCTATAAAAGTTCAAATATAATAGGGTTGGGAATTAAATGGTACAAGCAATTACATCAGAAAAAAAAATGGAACAAAGCACTTTAGTATTTTTAAAAGAACCATAAAATTCCCAGATTACGGTCAACACATTTAAGAATGCAAAAGAGAATTACAATGCTTGCATCAGCCTAATAACTGAAATGAATCCAGCATTTCCACTTTAAAGCCACTAATCCAAGAAAAAGGGGAGATAAAACAAACTCAGCTGAAAAAGAGCTCTGTTTGGGCCTCAGTATTGTGGCTTTGCTTGAAGTTTAGAGTTACCTACAATGGAGCTGGAAGTGCTAGGTAGTTTGCAAAGTCATGTTTCTGAAGTACCAATCTTTTGTCATTAGCCCTTTGGTGAACAATAGCATTGGTGTCTATGTCACTGATTCCACTTATTAAGAATTTTAACATGACATGATGCATGTTTTCTATTCACTTTTTTAAATTCCACATTGTGCACTATAAATCATTAGTAGAACCTTTTTCTTTCTATACTTTTAATTACAATACTGCAAATTCTGCAATCCCAGCTAGCTGCAGAAACGAATCTACTGGAAATTATCAACAGTAGCATGTCTTACTCTTCGGGTACAAGTCCCTTCCAGAACCGAAGCTACTTTATTTCAGTTCTGCTCTTCACACTTCCATAAAAAACCAAAACAAAGAGCTCAGACTCTGAATTAGTCATTGACCTTCTTCTGCCTTTTAAATTGCTGCTCTTGGTGATTAAGGGAAGCTCCATGGAGCATTCAGCCAGATCCAGTCAATAAGTCATTAGTGCCTCATCACTGTTTCTCTTAGTTCAGACCCGATTAGTCCCATTATCAAAGTCTTAGTTACTACAGGAAAAGCACAGGTTCAAGTGACTTGTGATGTTTTCCCACAAAGTTTCAATTGTATTAGCAATTTTCTCACTGTTAGGATTTGCAGAGGACACTACTGTTGTAAACTTGTCAGATTTAGCAAATTAAAATACAGAATGCCAGGATGAATTTGAGTTTTCAGATAAACAACTAAAATTTTCAGTATAAGTATTCCTCATACATTATTTGGGATATACTTATACTAAATATATATATATATATTATCCTAAACTCTAAATTAACTGGAAATCTTGTCTTTTATCTGGCAGCTCTACTTGATACCATTACTATTAGGTGGACAAGTGAAACTAAAGAAGAGAGATTGATGGCTGCAGGTGACTCAACTATAAGCTGAAAGTCAGTGGTAGCCAGCACAGGGCCCTTTAAAAATATGTTTCCTTCAGGCAAAGGGAAATTTGGCCAGCAAGGTAAATTCAGCTGGCCTCTGCAGAGAACCTAGGCTCTGGAGAGAGCTTGAGCCCTGGGAAGAATAATGGCCAGTGACAAGGTCTCAACATTGTGTTTAGGCTGCTCAATAAAGAGCCCACACCTGCTCCCAATGGATTGCCGCCATAAGATGGCTTCCCTGTGAGTATTCTTTTCAAGACTAATGATATGTGACAAAACTAGTCAGACAAAGCCAGGAAAAACCTTAAATGGAAAAATTAGCAATTTAGCTTGTTCTAATAATCAACTGTCTTTTACTAAAAAAAAAAAAAAAAAAAAAAAAAAAAAAACCTCACTACCATTGTGTCAATTCCAACTCATATCGACTCCTCTTTGGATTTCCAAGGTGGTATCTCTATGGAAGTAGATTGCCCAGTCTTCCTTCCAAGTAGTGGCTGGTGGATTTGAACCATATCTCTAATTGTTCCACCCAATCATTCAAAAGAATCAAAGAACAGTCACTTATTATTTGGAACAAAATTTGTTTTAAAGAAATTTCCACAATTCTCAGTTACATCTTCTGTAATAAAAATGTATTCATATATATTTTTAAAATGCACTAAAATAGTAGAAAACAAATTCTATTGACATTACACATATTGTTGTTGTTGTTATGGGTCGTCGAGTCAGACCCGACTCATAGCAACCCCTCCTTGGGTTTCCAAGGTGGTATCACTACGGAAGTAGATTGCCCCACCTTCCTTCTGAGGAGTGGCTGGTGGGTTTGAACTGCCAGTCTTCTGGTTAGCAGTCAAGTGCCTTAGACACTATGCTACCAGAGTTCCTCGTTACACATATCCTTATGCAAAATTATGGATGAATATGTTGTTGTTGTTGTTGTTGTTATGTGCCGTCGAGTCATGAATATAGAGAGATGGAAAGGAGCACTGTGGCACAGTGCCTAAGGCATTTGACTGCTAACCAGAAGGCTGGCAGTTCAAACCCACTAGCCACTCCATGGAAAGAACACTGGGCAATCTATTTCCGTAATGATTTACCTCCTTGAAAACCCAAAGTGGGTCGCTATGAGTCAGAATCAACTAGATGGCAGTGAGTTTGGTTTTGGGTTTGGTGTAGGGAGGTGTAAGGAACTCTGATGGCACAGTTGAAAGAATTCAGCTACTAACAAAAAGGTCAGTGGTTCAAACCCATCAGCTACTCCATGGGAGAAAGATCAGGGAATCTGCTTCCATGAAGACTCACAGCCTTGGAAATCCTATGGGGCAGTTCTACTCTGTCCTATAGGGTCACAATGAGCTGACATTGACTCAGTGGAAGTGGGTGTGGTTTTATTATTATTATTATTATTATTATTATTATTATTATTATTAGGATAGGTGTTGGAAGGCAACAGGCAACGACTAAGGCTAATTGATATTTTGGAGGTAATTTTCACTTAAACAATGTGATTCTTCAATATATCTTCATCTTGATGACTCAGCATTACTTGTCCAGTACCCAGGAAAATTTTAAATATAGTTTTCATCACTGCCAAAACACCAAACTCACTGCTGTTGAGTCAATTCAATTCATGGCAACCCCTCCTTGGTTTTCAGAGACAGTATCTCTACAGAAGTAGTTTGCCCAACCTTCCTTCCAAGGAGTGGCTAGTGGGTTTGAACCACCAGCTTTCTGGTTAGCAGTCAAATGTCTTAGGCACTCTACCACCAGAATTCCCATGGTCACTAAAGAATCTCTTTTGTGATCCTCTTTGCACCCTTAAAAACACCATTAGGTAAAAAGAGCACTGGAGATGGTTCTTTGCCCAGTATGGTTTCTTTCTCACGACGCTCTCTTTCTCCATCCCTTTTTTTCCATTTATATCTGGTCATATAGGAGCTAAGAAGCTGAGAGGTACACTTCTAACAAATGAAACAATTAGTAAAATTTTTATAATAAATATTAAGATATCCTTAGTTAGTGAATGGGTTTTAAACCCGCACTGTCTATTATGGTAGTCAATAGCCACATGTAGCTATTTCAATTTAATTTACCAAACCAAAAGCCAAGCCCATTGCCATAGAGTCAGCTCTGACTCATGCATGGCCCATGTGTTACAGAGTAGAACTGCTCCGTAGGGTTTTCTTGGCTGTAATCTTGCTTACTTTGGACACATCACCAGGAAAGACCAATTGCTTGAAAAGGACATTATGTTTGGTGAAGTAGTGTCAGCCAAAATGAGGAAAGCCTTCAACAAGATAGACAGACACAGTGGCCTCAACAATTGGCTCAGACATATCAAAGATTGTGGAGATAATTCAAGGCCAAATAACAACAGCAACATATGTAAAGTATTTCTCAAAGGGAAATTTTCCAATGGAAAGAATTTGATAGTAGAATTTGAATGTCTTTCATAACCAGGGTCATCAAGCATCCCAGTTTGCCTGGAACTGAAAGGAGTCCTGGCACACAGGAATCTCATTTTACAACCAGAGAAGTCCCAGGTAAACCAGGATGAGTTACTCACACTACAAAATAGAAGGAATATATTTAACCACAAGTTGTTAAGTGCCGTCGAGTCGTTTCCGACTCATAGCGACCCCATGCACAGCAGAACGAAACACTGCCCGATCCCGCGCCAGCCCCACAATCCCTCGAGCCCATCATCGCAGCCACTGTATCAATCCATCTCCCTGAAGGCCACAAGAAGCACCCAAAAGTCAATAATATTTATTGACTATCCAGTGATTACCAATACTAGTAACAGCAGCATCTGGCTAAATATTATGAATTCTTCAAACCAAGTACAAGAGTCTGTGGGTGTAGTTCTTGGCATTAATGTGAAAATCTGCATGAAAACCAAAGTTGTCCAGCTGGAGCAGAAAATAGCATGGTCACTGTGGCTTGAGATTTTGAAATAACAGCCCAGGATACCTCAGCATAGGATCACTGTGCATGAGTGAAGACTGTGCTGTTTGTTTGTTTGCTTACTTGCTTTTTTTTTTTTTTTTCTTTCTTTCCTGTCTAAAGTGAAAACTTGAATGTATCCCTCTAGCCTTTCACATCTCAAAATCAATGAAAATGCTGACTAAGAAATGTTTAATTACTACATGGCATCTTGTTTTACTGTTTTATTTTATTATTATTTTATTTATTTATTTTTTACAAACCATAAAAAAGAATTGCACTTTATCCCTAAGCATTTATTGCATGACCATTGTTCAAATGTAGTCTATACCTTGGTGATTAGGGAAATGAGGCAAGACTTGGTTTGGGTAATGGTCTTAATTAAGTCAAGTATGATGATTTCTTTAAAAGCTCTCTCTTTGCACAGCCTAGAGCAAGAGCACAGCAGGACAACACCATTCAAATCAGAAAAGCAGATAGAATTAGGATAGCAGTCTTAAAACCAAGTTACCATCTTATTCTACAAGCCTTCCTTCAAGTTAGCACTAAATTGGATTTTATTGGATGAGCCCCTACAGCTCAGTGCTTTTCTGACTCTGTGTACTACAGCATTATCGCTCTTCTACATTTTCTTGAAGTGCTGAGAGGTAATAAGAGAGGATGACAGACAATTCATTACAAATACAGAACTACTTCCTGAGTAGAAGTTGAATGTGTCTCTTTTAAATAGGAAAGCTTTCTTACTTAATAGCTTTGTTCCTTAAGTGGTATTCAGGTTGGCTTACCTCTTCCTGATCAGAAGAGTGGACAATATGAACTCCTAGGCATAAAGAAAGATAATATTATTATTTTTTCTTTAACTGTTTCCAAGGAAGTATCTTTGATTTTTGTCCTTCTACCAGTGTACAAAAATTTAAACCAGCTCATTCCCTTATCGGTTCATTCTTAAAAAGTGAGTCACTGTGTGGAGAGAGAGGAAGTGGTATTCAATAATTACATTTCACTTTGAGCACATAGGGTTAAAAGGTAACACTAATACAGAGAAGTTGAAAGAGAGTTATTGGCAATGATTGAAGGCAGATTGCTGAGTCTTTTCTCCCACAGAGCAGCTGGTAGGTTTGAACCACTGACCTTTCAGTGAGCAGCCGAGTATCTAACCATTGCACCACCAGGGCTCCTGTAGAGAGTTTACCATACAAAATCACTTGGCTTCTAAAGCCATTGGATGGACCCTCATTGCTAATAGGGCTAACAGGGATAGCCATCAAATTTATGTCAAGTAGTTATATAATTTTAAACAACAGTTCAATGATAGAGTTTTCTTTATAAATTTCACCTTATTACCCAAGCTCACAACATTAGTCTTCAACAAACATCCTCATTATCTCAAGGCAGAATATCAAGTGTTCCTTCTTCTCCCTTGTGTAGAAGTGCCTTTGAAGTACATAAAATTTCATGTGTAGAATAGATGAAGAGACTCATGACTTGGGGTGGAAATCAGGCTGAAAAAGAAATTAACAAGGGAGAGATTTTCTACCTTGATGGTGAGTTAAGTGGTTGAGGTCTAATCTAGCCACTACTGCTAACTTTTGGTGCAATCTTTCACTTTATTAGGTCTTTCAGTATTCTAACTGCAAAATGAGAAACAATAAACCTACATTGACATGGTAAACTCTAGGTAATTCCACCAAGTTTTGCAAATTATACTGGACCCGTGGGTTTAAGACTTGAAAGAAATTAGGTCATGCCTAAAATAAATCATGTCCTAGGAAGATAAATTGAAACTATTGCTCCTGCCAACTGTGATAGACTTCTCAGTGCCTCAAATATTCATTGAGAGCAAACTCTTAACTGTTACATGAAAGAAAGACTGGAGAAAATTTTACAGATAAGTAAAATTTCTTAATGACTAATTTGTTAAATCTATCTGTGAAGGAATATATAGAGATAGCCCATGGATTCAAGACAAGAAAGTCAAATCAATCTCAACAGGTAGAGAGAGCCTCTCTTTCTGGAGATACTATGTGAAATAAATTCAATATTACCTTTCAGTAACACATCCAAGCCCCTTATAAATTTCATGAAGTTGTTAAAATAAATCACTAAGATAACCAAAGGTAAAGCAATTTGCTGGTGGAAAGCAACCTGTAAATGCGAACTACTGCTCCCCTGACACTGAAGGAGAGACTCTTTCAATGGTTTAGGACACACTGATTTTCATTTCTAGGAATTCCATCTACCTTTGACCCTCTTGTCTTCAAAAATTGAATGAAAGTAGAAAACATCTCTCTCAAAAGGATGTTTGAAGGAGATTATAAAAATTGAATTTTTTTTCTAACATCTCTAAATTGAAAAGCAAAACGAAAACCATTTAAGAAAAGAGAAAAAGAGGTCAACAACTAAGGTGTTAACAGGTTAGCACTCAATCTCCACTCCTGATTTACTCTAGGACTTCAGCACGTTATCCAACTCATCTTGTTAGTAAGATAATTAATACCAAATTGGAGCCCTGATGGTGCAGTGATGAACGCATTTGGCTGCTAATGTAAAGGTCAATGTGGTTCAAACCCACCAGCACTCTGTGGGAGAAAGATGTAGTAGTCTGCTTCCCTAAAGATTTACAGCCTTGGAAACCCTATGTGACAGTTCAACTCTGTCTTGTAGGGTTGCTATGAGTTGGAATCAACTTAATGGCAGTGAGTTTGTTTTATTTTGTTGTTGTCATTGTTTACTTTGGGGGGGGGGGGCATGGAGCAGAAGTCCAAAAATTTTATTTGGAGGATTTATTCTTATTTCAAATATATTTAAGCTAGGCTTACTCTCAGATCAAATATATTTTTATCAGACACTATTTTTTTATTCCATTAATACTTCTTGAGTATCTATTAAGTGCAAAGTACTGTGCTCTGTGCTGTACCCAAAACAGAATGAGGTCTTTTTTCCTTCACCATCCCTTTCATGGCAAGTGGTGGTAGGAGGTGGGATATGGTATGTCCAGACTCCAGCTTTCTAACTAACCATTCCCCTTTCTGTTTTTTACTCCTCAGATGACGGCTGAATTTTAGACAGGTACATCCGGGAGTTGGGTACATACAGGGGGCTTATACCAATAAGTAAATAAATTACAGATAAGAAGAGCCAGTTTACACATTGTTGGAGAATGGTATTACAAATACGGCAAGAAGTAAGAAATTTCAGATGGTGGATTGGAGTTGCAGGTTTGACTGTGAACTTATAGTATAAGATATATGAGAAATATGTTTTCCAGCTCTTCCCATTGAAAGGATATAGAAGTAATGACATCTGATTGTGATGAGCACACATAGCACTTAGATAATGGTTTGCAAATACCATTTTTCATTAAAAGGAAGTAGGATTCTCTGAGAAATAGCTGAGTGCTAGGGTTGAGATAGGAGCTCCGGTAGCATAGTGCCTAAGGCACTTGACTGCTCATCAGAAGGCTGGCGATTCAAACCCACCAGCCACTCCTCGGAAGGAAGGTTGGGCAATCCTACTTCCGTAGTGATACTGCCTCGGAAACCCAAGGGTGGGTCGCTATGAGTCGGGGCTGACTCGACAACAAACAACAACAACAACAACAACAGGGTTGAGATAGGGAAAGTATAAGATTTGTGGGTCATCTTATTGTACCAGAAATAAGGAAGTGCTTAAAGAATGATCAGAACAAGTCATATAAAATGTCACATAAAAAAAGCCACAAGGTCGTAGAGGTTCCCACTTGCCAAGTGTGGGAAAATTTATGCATCAAAATAAATGGTTTTAATGGAGTACAGGTTTTTTAATAAAAGAGAAACCTGTGGGTTCATACAGGTAAAAATAAATAAATAGAAGAGAAAGGAAAGCTCTACCCTACTATAGGTTGCCAACTCGTAAATCTAGAAGGAATGTTGGGATTAGAAAACCACAATTTTTTGTAGAAAGCATGATGGTAATAATTGATTGTTCCTTAAAAAACATACACATCTGTACATGCAGCATGTATTCCCTAAAAATTACACTTTTATTACTATAACATATCTAATGCTGTATAATAAGTTTTCACTTTAAATCTAAAGGCTATATACATAGATAGTCACTGTCCTTATGTAAGTATAAGAAAAGTACACAGCAGTGATTATTCCACATGAAAGGTATAAATTTCCATAGGGTTTCAGAGGAAGAACAGATGTCATTCCATTGGGACTGAGAGTTAGAAAAGGTAAGGTTTAGTAGTGTTTGCAGTGGAACTAGAAAGCAGAATCTTGAAAGACAAACTAAGAACTGTATGTTTTTCTCTTTGAAATTTCTAATTAAGAGAAATGCTTCTGGCAAAGGGAGGGTCAGAATGGAAACCAACAGAAAGGGCTTTGCATAGCAATGGTTCAAGAAATCAATATTTAAACCAAGATTGAGAGCCAAAATAGAAGTTGAGATTAGATTTTAGAAATTCAAACAGGAAAATAGTTCTGACCCAGAGAATCTGTAGAAAATGGTGATTGCAAAAGAACAGAGACAGAATTGAGCATGTTGTCCATGAGTGATACCATGACATGTGCAAAGAACTCTGGAACCAAATGTAGAGTATGAGACCCGAGTCTCACCAACACTACTGGGTAACTAACTGTGTGGTGGGGACAAGTTGTTCACCCTTTCAGGGTCTCAATTCTGTCACTTGTAAAACAGAGGCGGGAGTGGCTCAAAATAATGATCTCTAAAGTTTTTTTCCTTCTCTGAAAACTATGTGCTTGACAAGTCAGCAAGTAAGCAGTCAAGGTAAAGTAGACAAAATGCTCCAAGAACAGATAACATCTTTCGTGTAGCACAAGCTCAAGTAAATGTGAATTGACTTGAAGCTCAAAAGACTTCTTCCACCAAGGGGCCTTCAAAGGTTGTCTCAAGAAGTAGGAATAGGGACCAACTTGTTATGTCAGCCTGGGCCTTAAGGCTCTCTGCTACAGTGAGCATCATCTCACACCTGGGCTATCATGAGATAGAAAATGAGTTCACCATATATGAAGAAGTAACTGTAAGAATCAAATCCTGACACCTTCTAAATGTAGTCACTAATGAGGAACTACCCTTCAGTCCACTAAATTAAATTGTTTTGTTTTCAATCACAAAGCAAACATTTTCAACTGGTACACTTGAATATTAAGATCCACCCAAATAAACTAGCTAGTTGTATAAAGAACTCCAAGGAAGAAATCTTTTCTTAAGCAGGTGTAGCCCAAGGTTCCCAACTTTGCCTAATAGAATGAAACTAAGGTGAACTCATCATTATTTATTACCTTCAATGTAGGGCTTCATCAACCTGGAACACCTTGGCCCAACCAAGTCCTTCATTTTCCTTGCATGGGAAGTTTTATTGTGAAAATTATTACTGTAACTCTCCAATGCTTTTTACCTGGCTCCAAGCAACCAAAGAAACTTAACCTGTGAAATGCCAATAGTATGGACAGATAAAAAGACCTAGATGTTTCCCATGACAAGCAGACCTTAAGTCTGGGTTTTCTTGATCGGTTGTCTAAATTTACCAAAATCTGAACAAAACACATTTACTTGAAATCAACATGTCAATGAGCACTGGAAATTGCAAAGAGAAAATTCGTACTGTAAAGAATATAATTTATTTTTATTTACCTGCCTCCATTAGTTACTTGATCTTTCAATTTGGAAACCAAATAATTATAGACCAACTACCTGCTGGTTTCGGAAGGAAGGTTGGGCAATCCTACTTTCGTAGTGATTGTTGTTGTTGTTGTTGTTGTTGTTATGTGCCGTCGAGTCGGATACTGCCTAGGAACCCAAGGAGGGGTTGTTATGAGTCGGGCCGACTCAATGGCACATAACAACAACAACAACAACAACAACAACAACTGCTGGCTAAAATAATAAGAAGGATGATCTTTCACACATCACCACTAACAGCTGACACCTTAGATCTAATAATCTTAATGAACAGTTTTCTTAATGGCCCATATTAGTGAATAAACCCAAAAAAACAAAACAAATCCACTTGCATCAGCCGATTCCAACTCACAGCAACCCCCATCGGGTTTCCAAGGCAGTAAATCTTTACAAAATAGATTGCCCGGTCTTTCTTCCACAAAGTAGCTGATGAGTTTGAACTTCCAGCCTTCTGGTTAGCAGTCAAATGCCCTAGGCACTGCTCCACCAGAAGTCTTTATGTTAGTGAGTAGGAGAAGGAAAACAGGTCTCATATACATTAAGTACTTAATAAATACTAATTATTGGAGATAATGTTCTAATTAAACACCTATCTCCCCATTCTAAGAATATAAAAAGAGAAGAAAGAAAGCAATGCTTTTATGAAAGTGCACCAAATAAAAT
>NW_006921995.1:1708405-1722322 GCF_000298275.1 Orycteropus afer afer | reverse complement strand
TGTGGTAAACTGTGGTCAATGACATGAGACAAAGTATATGTGAACTGCTGTATGGAAAGTGAATTTGCTCTGTAAATCTTCACCCAAATAAAAATTAATTATTTAATTTAAAAAAATAATAAAAAATAAAAAAAATGAAGATTTTGGCCACAGGTGTTGTCATCTTTGGAGAATATTCCCTGTGGTAGTTAAGGTTATGTGTCAACTTGTCTGGGCCTGGTTTTAAGTGGCTGGGCAGCTGGATGTAGTTATTCCCCATGATGAGACTGGTAATCAGCTCCATGGTGGAATCTACTGGAACAGCTGAGTAGCTGTCTTAGGGATGTGGTCTGCTTCCAGTATATAAGAAGTATTGAGAAAGGTTTTGGTGGCTTTTGGCATGCTTGAATCCTGCATGTATCTAAGTCTTTGTTCAACAGCCTGCCATGTTGTCTAGTGATCTTGAGACTCTTAATGGACTTGAGTCAATGGCCTGCTGTATGCTTTGGTAATATCGGCACTATGCCTTTTTACTTGCCAACTTTGGGTTTGTCACCCCCAGCAGCCAGCAGCTGCCTGAGTGAAGAAAACTTCCACCTCCAGTGGGCCACTAGCAAGAGGCAGAGCTGAAGTCCAAGGTCAAGGGGCTTTCATCAAGCCCCTGGAGCCTGGCACTTTGAACTCAGACTTCTAGCCTCCAAAACTGTAAGAGAATAAACTCCTGTTTTTTCCAGCCTTCCCATTTGTGGTATGTCTGTTAGATATGGCATCAAGATGTGACTAAAACATTGCCCCTCCCTCAGCACATATGCACTCACTCAGTCCTACACATATGCATACACTGAGTCACAAACACATACTGAAATTTAGCTAAAATTAAACACAAGCAATGGTGACAAAAATCTTTCTAAGATACCTCTCTTTAGTGAAAAGTTTTGAGATGTCCCTTTTTTCAGAGAGATCTAATGTGACAAGGGCAGAGTACTTATATAATGTTTGGTGTGTGTGTGTGTTGCGGGGGAAAATTCAATGTCTTGGATTCTTTATCCTTGAAGAAATATATCATTTCCATAAGGTTAGTCACTGGAAGCTAAAAAATGAAAAACAAATATTTTCTCTTTTTTCTTGCCTATTTTCCCCATCAAATTTTTCACTCTCCTAAAATGGGCTAGGTTTGCGGGGAAACTGAATCAGATTTTCTACAGAATCTAGGCCCTTGTCAAAGTCTGCTCTAATATCTGACTTAATTATCTATAGAACCATCGTCATCACAATGATTTGTTATACTTCAAGTTATTCTTTTCAGAAATGAAGATTTCAAGACATAGGTAGCCATTCATCTTTATTGTAACTCTTTCTATAAAGAAGAAATAAACATCTTTTTAGAAGGACAAAAGAAGTATCCATACTTTGCTTGATGATGCCTTTTGCTTTGACCTCTCCTTTTAGAAGTTAATGTCTTACTTTGACTAAATTGTCTAAGAATCTGTCCAAGTACTGTTAAGACTGAAATGTTTTCAACAGAGATTTTACTGTATAATCACAGCCTACTACCAAAGATATGAGGAAGAAGATTGACAGCTGTAAAGAACTAATGGAAAGAAGGGAGAACAAGAAGGCTAAATCCAAAGATGCTCTCTGAGTAACTCCATTCCTGATCCAACCAACATTTACTGAGAACCTACTAAACCAAAAAAACCTAACTCACAGCTGTCAAGAACCTACTACATGTCAGGAATTGTGACAGAGAACATATAAGATAAACAAAGTCCACAGTTTACTAGTAAAAACGGACAAGTGAAACAATCATTATAAAGCATTATGATCATGCTGGCATTCAAGAAGGATTTTCTGAATGTTTTTGATACATGAAGGAAAAGTACCAAGTAACTAGGTGAAAAAGAGAGGTATGTTCTCTAGGTAGAGGCATCACATATACAATGATGTGAGGAATGAAATAGTTGGTATATTTGAGAAACTACATTGTGGAAAGAAAGACAAGCAGCAGAGAGTGAGAAGATGAGATGAGGAAGAAACAATATCAGTCATGGGACAAACTAAGGAACTTGCACTGAAAAATATGCTCTCTTCTAAAAGTCAGGGGAACTTGTTGGAGGATTGAACAAGGAGTAGCTTGAACAGGTTTTCATTCTAGACTACTCACTCTTCACAGGTAAAACTGTAAAGAAAGAGATTATGCCAGACATATTGCCAACAGTAGGGTAAGAGATGGACTTATTTACTGTGTGCTTTTGTGTGAAATTGAATAAACTCAAATTAGCCTATTTTAAAAAAACAAAAAACCTAATTTATTTACATTTGTAATTGGAAAGAATGGGGATAAAACTTGATTTTCTCAAGAGTAGATAACTAGCTTCAAAATATGCCACCAGGACTCATTCTATCTCTCTGATTTCTGCCTCTGTATTGTACCCATTTTGTCAGATGCCTTTTTGTGATGAGAAACTGAACAATCTCAGGATCATATCCTTGGAGCTTGCAAAACCTGGGCAAAAAGAGAGAGATTGCTGTACCTTCAATGTGGAAAACTCCAGAAATGGTAACTGATGTCCTGGCAGCATCCTGTGTTCCTTTCGCTAATCACTAAGGCCAGGAAGATGGAACACTTTAATTGACCAGGTCTGAGCCACATGCTCACCCTCATGGCCAGGGGTACAGGGGACTGTGTTAAGCAAACCCAAAACAACTGGAACAGTGGAAAGTGAGGATCTGTTACCTAAAAGAAGGAGGAGATGTTATAAGCAGAAAAAAGGGAAAAGATTTTGTACAGACAAAAGTAGAAAATGGCCACTATAGTTCAGCAGCTAGCTGAAAACTGACAAATGCGTGAAGTTACTTGGAGAACTGTTAGTAAAAGAAAAGAACAGAAGTGAGAGATATTTAGGAAGAAAAATTGACAAGACTTGGCAAGTGACTGGTAGATTTGCTGGGTACATAGTTTGGAATCTGATGATATGATATTTGAATTTTCTGTCAGGAATAGAAATTGAGTAAAGAGCAACACCTAAATGTAATATTCCCATCACAACATGTATGTGCCTGGAATTTTGTTTAACAGATACAACAACAATCAAGAGATTGAAGAAGAAATGAGAAATAGGAAGAAGTTAAAGAAAACTCATTGCTATCTGTCTCATAGTGACCCTATAAGGCAGAATAGAACTGCCCCATAGGGTTTCCTAGGCTGTAATCTTTAAGGGAGCAGATCACCAGGTCTTTTCTCCTGCAGCACTGCTGGGGAGTTCAAACCGCTGACCTTCCTGTCAGTAGCCAAGTGCTTACCCACTGCATTACTGAGGCTCCTTGTTATCTGACTAGACCTACTGAAAGGAGAGTGGTGCTCTTCACCAGAGTGTTAAATACAGAATTGTTGGGAAAGATAATCCATTCAGTTTTGGTCACATTTGGAGCATTTATTAAAAATACGGCACATCATAACAAAAAGGTGGGAGAATGCCAAACCAGAATCAGTGTCAAACCATCTTTGTGTGAAGCATCCTGGTGCAGTAATTTCAGAGCCAGGCAAACATCAGTTTGCATCAGGCCCTCCCACTGGATAGTTATGTGACACAAATCAAGTTAACTGTCAACTGCTTCCTTAAATATGAAATGGGGAGATAGAGACACAAGCTGAACAGGGGTGAGGAGGTGAATGGGACTACACCCACATATAATATAGGTTTGACAGAGGATATTTCTACATATGTATTTATATGCTGCAATATATCTATGAATATAGTAGAGCATAAGATAATTGCTGAAGAGAATTTAAAAATGGTTGCAGTAGTATAATGACAGAGAACTTCCAGAAATTCAAGATGGATTAAGAAGAGGATGTAGAATAAGGGATATCATTGCTGATTCAGATGGATTGTGGCTGAAAGCAAAGAATATCAGAAAGATGTTTGCCTATGTTTTATTGACTACGCAAAAGTATTCAACTGTGTGGATCATAACAAATTACAGATAATACTGAGAATAATGGGAATTCCAGAACACTTAATTGTCCTCATAAGGAAACTGTACATAGACAAAGAGGCTGTTGTTGAAACAGAACAAGGTGATACTGCATGGTTTAAAATCAGGAAGGGTGTGTATCAGGGTTATATCCTTTTACCATACTTATTCAATCTGTATGTTGAGCAAATAATCCAAGAAACTGGACCATATGAAGAAGAATGTGGCATCAGGATTGGAGGAAGGAAGACTCCTTAACAACCTGCAATACACCACTTACTGATGAAGACTATAGTTTTCTATACAGCTTACATCTCAACATAAAGAAAAGGAAACTTCTCACAACTAGACCAATAAGTAACATCATGATAAATGGAGAAAAGATTGAAGTTGCCAAGGATTTCATTTTACTTGGATCCACAATCCACTGATGCAGCAGTCAAGAAATCAGACATCCTATTGCACTGGTCAAATCTGCTGCAAAAGACCTTTTTAAAATGTTGAGAATCAAAATGTCTCTTTGAAGATTAAGGTGCACCTAACTGAAGCCATGTTCAGTGTAGTAAATTACTTAGTGTGGCTTTTCTACCCATAAGTCTTTGTAAACTCTGAGGTGGAATTTGCCATAAGCAACTGAGGAGCTCCTGATCGCTAAAGTTATCCACCTGGGGTATTTCTGTTGGGAGTGGCAGTAAACAATGTTCTGGGAGGTTCTTACTCTCTCTCAGGTGTTTAGAATTCTGATGTTATGATTGGCTGGTTCTGCCACTCTGCCGTGCTGGGAAAGAGACGCAAGAGACACGTATTGCTGAGTGAGACACCAAGGAACACGCACTGCTGGGAGAGAGACTGTGAGAGACTGTTGGCTGAGGGATGGTAGGCTGGAAGAGAGACTGAGGTTTTTTCCTGAACTTGAATTGTAACCTGGTGCTTCCCTAATAAATCCCATAACCTGTGAGTTCAGTGTGGCCACTGCAGTGACTTATCGAACCCAGGAGAGAGGTGGTGAGTGCTTTGGCAGGAACAGTTGGTGAAAGGGCTAGAGGGAGGTGGCATGTCTGGCCTTGGGTTACTGATGGTAATCCTGCCTTCCTCTTGTATGGTTAGAGGAGGTCGGAATATGTGGCCTCCTTGCCCTTTTAGGTATTTTCAATTGCCTCATATGCATGTGAAATCTGGACAATGAATAAGGAAGACCGAAGAAGAATATATGCCTTTGAATTTTGATGTTAGCAAAGAATACTGAAAATACCGTGGACTACCAGAACAAATAAATCTGTCCTGGAGAAAGTGCAGCCAGAATGCTCCTTGGAAGTGAGAATGGCCAGACTTCATCTCACCTTCTTTCATCATTGTTTTGGTTATCTAGTGCTGCTATAACAGAAATGCCACAAATATATGGCTTAAACAAACAGATTTATTCTCTTACAATGTAGGGGACTAGGAGTCCAAGTTCAAAGTGCCAGCTGTAGGGGCTGGGTGAAAACCCCCTGGGCTTTTGGGCTTCAGCTCTGCCTCTGACTCCCAGCCCACTGAAACTGGAGGCATCTCTTCACTCAGGAAACTGCTGGATGCTAAGATTGACAAGTAAAACAGCACAATCCTAAGATTATCAAGCAACATGGCAGGCCACTAATGACTCTGACAAATGCAGGATCCAGATGTGCCAAGAAGCTAGAGACCCTCCTCAAATTTCTTCTTATATACTGGAAGCAAACCACATCCCTAAGGCAGCTACTCAACTGCTCACAGTATATTCCACCAAGGAGTGAATTACCAGTCTCATCACGGGGAATAATTACATCCAGCTGCCCAACTACTCAAACCCAGACCCAACCAAGCTGACACAAAACCTTAACTACCACAGCCATGATGTCAGAAGGGACCACTCCCTGGAGAAGGATATCTTGCTTGGTAAAGTAGAGGTCAGTGAAAAATAGGATGGATTGACATCAACAACATGGATTGACATGGTGACTGCAACAATGGGTTCAAGCATACCAATGATTGCAAGGATGGTACACAACTGGGCAGTGTTACATTCTGTTGTACATAGGGTCACTATGAGTCAGAGCTGACTCAGTGGAACCTAATAATAGTAGAGCATACAGGGGACAAACTTAAGAAAACTACTTAGCCATAACCAAACACTTTGAGGGAATGAGTTAATGAGCCTAGGGCTCAAGATCATAGTCTTGGGGCACAGCAAGATCAATTGATATAACATACTCCACAAAAACAACATTCTGCAACTTATTTTGGTGAGAAGTGACTGAGGTCTTAAAAGTTTGTGAGTGGCCATCTAAGGTGCAATTGGTCTCTCTGTCCGGAGCAAGGAAAAGTAAATAAAATCAAAGACATGTGGGCCATGTGAACCCCAGCCACCACAACCTTGAGACAAGAAGAACGAGATGGTGCCCAGCTACCATTGCTGACTGCTCTGAAAGAGCAATAGGAGGACTTGGATAGAGTGGGAGAAAAAAATGTGGAACAAAACTCAAAATAGTAAAAAAGACCAGGCACCCTGGTCTGACAGAGATTGGGGGAACCTCTGAAAATATGATTCCTTCAGGCCTGGAACTGAATTCACCCCATGGCTCAACTTTCAGCCAAACAATAGACAGGTCTGGAAGGTGAAAAATAACACCAAGAAGGTATGCACTTCTTAGAACAACCAACCCATCATACAAGATCAAAAGGTCAGCATCTGCCCAGGGATAGGAAGGGATAGGAAAAAAGGATTAATGGAGACAAGAAATACAGGGAAGATGTGGAAAGAGTACTGTTACATTGTGGGGATTGCAATCAATGTCACAAAACAAAATCTGTTAATTTGTTCTGCCACTTTCACCCAAATCACAATAAAAAGTAAAGAAAATTTTTAAAAAATGGGGAGAATCACAACACCTTTCTCATAGATTTGAGGCTTTAACTTAGAAAATGTATATATATTGCCTGGAAAATGGAAATGAAAGTTCTCTCTCACTGATGCCAAAAGGAAGTGAAGTACCAAAGACTAGGTTTCAATTCAGAATGCAAATAGAAATATTTAATCACTGCTGGGCCCCCTGGGTAAATAATGTTATATAAGAAAGACAAGAGTTCTAACCTCAAAAAGTTCACATTCTTATCAGGATTAACAGACAAATAAACAAGATAATATCAGAATGTGAAAAGTACTCTGGAAGAATTAAACAGGTGACGTGATAAGTAGACACTGCAGTGGGATCTTATTTAATGGCCAGTTGATTATCTCTGACTATTACATCCTGGAAGCCACAGAATTTATCCCTAACAAAATTGACACCTCTCTACTACACATGGGTTTGTCTTTCTTGTATGCAAAACCACCCCACCAAAACCACCATCCAATGACTCACAGAATGCCTGGTTGTTCCACATGGAGTCTCACACAATATTGCCTTAGACCAATTTACTGTGTTTTGGGAAGGGCAGCAAGTGCAAGAATGAGAGCATGACCACAGGATTCATTTGCTCCACCACATAACCATGCCACCCAAAAGCAGCTGGCCTCCCAGAGCTACTACTGGCTCTGATAAAACATCAGCTTTGGGACAACATGCTTCAGAGTTGAGGAATATCCTTTAGGATAAGGTACATGCTTTGAATTTGTATCCATCATATGATGATTCATCCTCAACAGCTAGAGTACATGCATCCAGAAACCAAGAGTCAGAATTAGGGTTACCCCTCACGCTATTACTCAAACCACTTGCACAAGGGGTGCCTCCCATCCCTGAAAACTTAGTCTCTGCTAAACTGCTGAATGAGAGTTACTGGTTCCCAAAGGGAAAATTCTTCCACTGGAATACAGTAAGAGTTCCATTGACTTGAAGCCACAGCCACAACTTTTAATTGGTTAGTGCCCTTGCCTGTAGTAAAGTAAGTAAGGGTCATAGTTCATATATTATTGTTAATAGACTCAGATTATCATGAGGATCTAGAGTTTTTGCTTTAGTGCAATGCAATGAAGATGGGAAAGAAGACTTCTCAAACCCAGGAGATTCAAGATGGGGCTTGGTTCTTCTGTACCCACTGGTAACAGTTATTAGTAAATTCCAACACTATGCTTCAATGAGGGTAAGGCAAATAAAGGCCCAGACATCTTGTGGGTGAAGGTCTGTGTTGTCCCACTAGGCAAGCAATATAAACAGTTGAGGTGCTGATTATGAGGGATTTGGAACGAGTAGTAGAGGAAGAAAATAATGAATATGAATTAAATCTTTGAGACTGTACAGCAGAGAACAAACATTGCTCCACTGAACTTCCTGTCATATATCTTTTATAGAGGTTTGACTGGTACAACACTGAAGATTCTATGACTGATTTGACCTGTTAGAGAGCATGCCACTTAATAACAGAGCAACTAGGTGGGAACTAACAAGGAAATGAACTAACTTGAATAGTTTTTAGTGAAAGAAAAGAAATGGGAGATATTTCTTGTTGTTAGGTGCCATCAAGTCAGCTGCAACTCATGTTGTTGTTGTTATTTGCCGTCGAGTCGGCCCCGACTCATAACGACCCCTCCTTGGGTTTCCAAGGCAGTATCACTACGGAAGTAGGATTGCCCAAACCTTCCTTCTGAGGAGTGGCTGGTGGGTTTGAACCGCCAGCCTTCTGGTGAGCAGTCAAGTGCCTTAGGCACTATGCTACCAGAGCTCCTAACAGACCAAATGGAGACCAGGGTGTCCCTGGGTGGGCTCGAACCACCAACATTTCTGTTAACAGCCAAACGCGCTAACCGATTGCGCCACAGAGACGCTGCTCCAACTCATAGCAATATTATATATAACAGAACAAAGTGTTGCTCAGTTTGTGCCATCTTCATGACATTTGAGTCTATTGTTGCAACTGTTGGTTCAATCCACCTCATTCAGGGATTCTCTCTCATTTTCACTAACTTTCTTTTTTACCAGTCATAATGTTTTTTCTAACAATTGATCTTTCCTGATGACATGGCCAAAGAAAGTGAGCCAAAGTCTCACCATCTTCATTTTTAAAAGCATTCTGATTGTATTTCTTCTAAGAGTGACATGTCCATTCTTCTGGAAGTCCATAGTATATTCAAGATTCTTCACCAATACCAGAGTTCACCATATTTAGGAAGAAAAACTTGGAAGTATTTGGCAAGTGAACAGGTCAAGCTATAATGTGCCCCACCTTACATCCTCTCAGACACTTTTACTCAAACTATTGCTAAAATTAAAAATTTCACATAGCATCACATGTTAGCTATACCACATACTTCTTGCTTTCTTTCCCAAGGCTTCTCTAACTCCATGAAATAGAATGTATGATGTAGGACCACTGGCAATATACGTGTGCAATCTTCTTGCAAGGAATTAACATACTTTTCCAATGAAGGAAGAGAATTTGTGAGTAATTGATACCATGTTCTGGCCCTGATTGGGGTAGAAGCATGAGAGAATTCTGTGATGTAGTCCATATAGCTCCTTGGAAGGTCCCCAGAGAATAAAGCCCTAGTTGACCACAGTATTGACCAAAAAGAGAACAAACCATTTTGAATTGGCTTTCTCTCCCTGTTTTAATTGCTATTCCCCAGTATTACATCCCCAAATAAACTACTTACAAACAAGCACCACACCAGCTTTGCTTTCTGAGGACTTAAGCTGGGGTTCTATTGTTTCTTTGGACAGTCTACTTCCATAGTGATATTGCCTTGGCAAGCCAAGGAGGGGTCACTATGAGTCGGGCCAACTCGACAGCACATAACAACAACAACAATCTCTTCCTTGGAGCAGGTGGCGTAGTTGTTACTGCATTCGGCTGCTAATCAAATAGTAAGCAGTTCAAGCCCAACAGCTACTCTGCAGGAAAAAGATGAGGCAGTTTGCTTCTGTAAAGATTTATAGCCTTGGAAACCTACAGGGCAGTTCTATTCTGTCCTGAAGAGTCACAACTCAACTCAATGTCAGTGGGGTTTTTTTCATCACTTCCTTATAGATTATTTTTACTATTACTATCCAGAATATTGCTTGGCAGATTCTTGAAATGCAGTACAGGATTTGTAATAATTACATAAAGAACTTGGCACTCCTGTCTTCCAGTAACTCATCAAACATGACATAAACAGTTCTTTATTTTGGATGACTGGTTTTGTGAAGTTTAATAAAAAAAATTCTTCGTTCAAGCTGAGTCGCTAAGGTAGAAGTTGCCCTCTCATAGGTGTTTTTGGATTACAGATTTTCAAATTACTATGAAATGTACAGTGATTGAACATTGGTCTATGATCATTCAGCTAAAAATTAGAACTCTAAAATGAGTGCTTGACAATCTATATTAATTCACATGCTACTGAGAGGCTCCCTTTAAAGTCTTTGAAGTGTAGCAGGTATTATCTCCAGATTATTAATGTACAAGAGAGCTCAATGTTTGCCAGTCTGTGAGCTTAGCCCTAAACAAATATTATTTTAATATCTGTTAATCCTTTAAGTTGAATTTATATTCTTTTCAGCAGCAAAAACAAATTTACTCTTGTTCCTGTGATAATGGATAACTGTTTCCCTAGACGAGGATTTGGAAAATACTGATATGGTGGTGCCACGGTACTTGCACTGTTCATGCAAAAGCTTAAGAAGTACACAATATGTTGGCTTTGTATAAAGATAGAGGCTTAGGAACTGGAAGGTGTGAAATGTCTTTCCTTAGTGTTGTTTGTTCACGTCCTGGAGAGACCTGCAAGGCTGATACAGCTGCTGAATTGTTCATTGGAGGTTTTGTACAGATTTCTGTGTGGGAAAGCTGTTAACTGGGCACAGAAATAGGAAGACGTTAAGAGACTGCCCAAGAGAAGACTCAAAGCACTTTCTGGGAGCTTGCCCAAAAGAACTCCAGAAGGAAAGGGCTGTAAGGGCTGTGAATTGTACTCAGTGAATGAAAAAGACCCTTGAGCCAATTCCCTTTGAATATACTTTCTCTTCTCCTGTTTTGTAGCCCCCTTAAGCCAAACCAAACCCATTGAGCGGTTTCTTCATAGAGATCCCCATAGTGTTTCCAAAGCTGTATATCTTTACAGAAGTAAATATCCTCATCTTCCTCCTCCAGAGAAGCTGGTGGGTTTGAACCAATGACCTGGTTAGTCACCAAATGCCTTACCCACTGCTCCACCAGAGCTTCTTGTAGCCCATTTGGGGCATTGATTATTTGAGTCCCAGGCTAGAAGGTTTCCCACTTTAGAGAATTTAACACAGATTTTTCAATTTTTTCCTTCACTCTCAAGATTTAAACTCTCCGTAAATTATGGTGTCTGCATTTCTGTTATTTAGAAAACCAGAAAATAAAAGGGTAAACTGCCATAAGTCCCACCAAGGTGCCAAATAATTCAAAATAACTTTACAATTGCAGATTCTTCAAATAAAATTACTTCATAACTTGAAATTAAGGAGCTTTTACTCTTTCTCAGGAGTTCTAGTGGTATAGGGGTTAAAGCATTTGGCTGCTAATCCAAAGATCTGCAGTTGGAAGCCATCAGCCACTCCTCAGGAGAAAGAAGAGGCAGTCTGTTTCCATAAAGATTTATGGCCTTGGAAACCCTTTGGGGCAGTTCTACTCTGTCCCATAGGGTCACTATGAGTCAGGATCAACTCAGTGGCAGTGGGTTTGGGGTTTTTCTTTCTTTTTCCTTTTTTTTTTTTTTTTCCTTGTTACTCTTTCCCAGCACATCTCTAGTGGGAGACATCTGTGCAATCCCTCTTGGTTGTGTAAGCAATGGGCAATTGAAAAGACAGTTGCAGGGAGGTCAGAATACCAAAGTCATAAACAATGGAGTCTGTCATTAATGATGAGAAAGAACCAATTAAAATCACTTACTAATAGTACTGCAGGCTTTTTACAATTTATTCTTAAATTGGTCATTATTTTGGAAACAGAATGGTCACCAAGGTGATCTTTAAGAGAATTTTTAATATGTTTAATGGAAAGTTCAGGAGCTCTGGTAGCATAGTGCCTAAGGCATTTGACTGCTAACCAGAAGGCTGGTGGTTCAAACCCACTAGATGCTCCTTGGAAGGAAAGTTGGGCAATCTACTTCCATAATGATATAGCCTCAGAAACCAAAGGAGGGGTCGCTATCAGGCGGGTCTGACTTGATGGCACATAACAACAACAACAATGGAAAATTTGCCCTTGTAAGATGACTTGGGATGATAGATCTTTCAAATTGCTATGAAATCCAAACTCTTGAATGTGGGCCTTTGCATCTTAAGAACTAAAATCTATTTATCAAATTGTTCAAATACTGTTACAAGATTATGATTCTCCTTATGTTTTCTTTCCTCGAAAAAATAGCTCAAGAATATGTAAAAAGTCTAACTTAAATCACTTTATGGTATGTTATTCACCAGTTACCAGTTGTTGTCAAATCAATGCCAACTCATGCTGACCCTTTGTGTGTCAGAATAGAAGTGTGATCTGTAGGGATTTCAGTGGCTGATTTTTCAGAACTAGATCACCAGGTCTTTGTTCTAAGGCATCTTTGGTGAACCTGGACCCCTAGCCTTCATTTAGCAGCTGAGCATGTTAACCATTTACACTAACCAGGGACTCTATATATAGTATTGACAAATCCATCTTATTATTTTTATCATGTATCACTATGGAAGTGCACTGCCCAATCTTCCTTCCGAGGAGTGGCTGGTGGGTTTGAACCGCTAGCCTTCTGGTTAGCTTTAAATGCTTTAGGCACTGTGCCATCAGAGCTTCTGTATTGCCAATAATGGTCAATTTATGCCAAAAAAAGACAGAAAAAATAATGATTTTACACTTTATTGTATATTTTTTAGAAAAGTAGAAACCTAATGAAAATCAATTGAGGTAACTGAGTTTTACAAAGAATCCATGGTTGGATTTCAGGTGCGTGTGTGGCACTGGAATCCCCATTGACGACAGTCTCTTCCTCCAGCTTTCTCCTTAGCTCCTACAGATGCATAACTTCCAATAAATCAGGAAGTACATGGCCACCAACATACAGTAGTCCAGGAAAAGGTAGAAAATACTTTCTGTAGTTCACACAGGGATGATCAGAGATTTTGCTGGTTTATGTTGTATTATTTAATTGTCCCCAGTATTGCATATTTTTAAAGATCCAGGTGAGGAGAGGGAATTCAGGCATGCCCTAAGCAGCAGGACAGGAGACTGGGAGAAAGGGGATTAAAAGCTAGGAACCCAGACAGAGGAGCAGTCAGCCACAGGGATCCAGGTGAGGAGAGAGAACCCAGGCACACCCAAAGCAGCAGGGAGGGAGAGCAGGAGAAAGGGGATTAAAAGCCAGAAACCCAGACAGAGGAGAGTCAGCCTAAGGGATCCAGGTGAGGAGAGGGAACTCAGGCATGTCCAAAGCAGCAGGGCAGGAGAATGGGAGAAAGGGGATTAAAAGCCAGGAACCCAGACAGAGGAGTAGTCAGCCGCAGGTATCCTAGTGAGGAGAGGGAACTCAGGCATGCCCAAAGCAGAAGGGTGGGAGAGTGGGAAAAAGGGAATTAAAAGGCCCAGGAATCCGGACAGAGGAGGAGTCAGCCTCAGGGACCTAGGTAAGAGTGGTACAAGAGGTTTCCAACAGGGAGACAAACTTGTCTGTCGGTTTGTCCTACCATGGTGACGTGTTAATGTGAGTTTTGAGGCTGAGCCACTGGTGTTTCAAACCCAGTGATATGCACACGGTGCACAGGTATCAGCCTAGCTTACAGACTAAGACAGACTGGGAAGAAGGAAGAGGCCGTCCACTTCCCAAAGACTTGGCCAGGGAAAACCTTATGAATAGCAAAGAAACACTGATATATTACTGTGCAAATTTATGAATAGTCTGGTTAGTTAGAAGACTCTCAAAATAGGACTGGGAAAGGGCTGCATCATCTGAGTAAACCCAGCCTTACTCCTATGGATAAGGTAAAGCTTTTGAGACCTCCATTTGCTGATGTGGCA
>NW_006921995.1:1706167-1708305 GCF_000298275.1 Orycteropus afer afer | reverse complement strand
AACTATTATTTTTAATAACTTCAATTAATGCTTGTTGAGTTTATTTTTATTATCAATTGAAAAATCTATTGATTTTGCAATTGTCAGAAATTCCTATCCAATTTTCAGATTGTCGTATGGGCTGAGATAGATGTGAGTTTATGCATGTGTCTCTCCTAACTAGTCCCCAAAGACAATTTGCTAATGGCCCTTTGAACAGCAGGCAGGACTAAGAACACAGTTGTTTTGATTTATGATGTGAAAATACAAAGAGAGAATGCTCTTTAGGAAGAAATTTGCTTAAAGAGCTAGTCTAATTAAATCGGGAATTACATGTATGACACATTGATACTTTCTGCTAAATGAAGAATCTCTGGTGCTGGCAGCCAACAAAGCATCAGAGTGAGAGTTCCATTCTCCGTGGTATCTAGGCTTCCTTATTAACACTGGAAACACACATTCCAGGGATATTGGGAATTATTTCTCTTCCTTTTTTTGCTGTATACAAGCTTTGATTATTTTTACAGGGCAAAAATGATGGGTTACTTTCCAAATATAAAACAAACACAAATTCAAAACCTCTTTTCTTTCACAGAACTATCATTTATCAGTTTGATATTTCCATTGTTTAAAAAAAAAAAAGATTTTATTCTTTTGAGATAAAAACAGCCAAAAGTACAAATTCCATCTTTAAATATGCTGTGGTATTTCCAGTCTGCATGGCAATGGAGAAATTGAATCATAAGTAAGTTGTAAAGATGTTAATCACAAATGAATATCTTAAGGGACTAGTGTATTAAAGGGTCAAAGAATCAATGTGCTAGGAGTTGAGGCTTTGGTACCACAAAGGAAGAAGTTATACAGAGATGATTCCAGATGAAGGTGGGAACTCTGTTCAACACACCCTGGGAAGTGAAGTTCTGAAAAAACTTGGAGCTATTAAAGTACAATTTTAAATCCAATCTTAATCCAATTTTAAAATTATTTGGATTAAAATATAGAAAAAGAAAGGAACTAAGAGAACAGCAGCAATTCTCTTGGGTTAGTCAACTAAGATACTGCATTTCTAAAATGCTGAAGAGGCAAGGTGAGAGAAGTTTTGCAGGAAACTTTAACAGGTCAGAATTCAGTTGGCTCCTAAAAAAAGGAGTTTTAAATAAAAATGGATGTTGTGCCTAGAAAAAAAACATTCCTACTTCTGCAGGGTATAAAGAAACTATCTCAAAGCTCCAAAGGGACCTGAGGTAGAAGGTGGTTAGGAAGTTAGAGACCTAGACAAAGCCAATAAATTTAAAGGAATATAAAATGAAGATTTTGGGGGAGTTCCGGCAAGATGGCAAACTAGGCACAAGGACTGCACAGACTCTCTTCAACAAAGAAAAGGGAAACCAATTAACATAGACACAGAAGATAATCTTGGACCCCTGAGCCTTGAAGGGAAGGATACAAAAGCGGACTAAACCCCAACTAGCGGGAGAATTTGCGTGAAAATACCAAAAACGGAGACACACGGAGCTGTGGTCTGGCAGTGGCCTGAGCGACCCTGACGGCACAGACGACACGGCTTGGAGATTCCCGAGTGGTGGTAGGACCTAAGAATTAACCCAAAAATCACCCTACTACCCAGGGACTTCACGAAAGACTGTGCACAGTGGCTGGGGAACAAACGGAGAAGGTGAAGACAAAGGTGGGCTCAGTTGTGGACTTTTGCCGGTCGGGAGGACGCCGCCATTTTGTGGGTTTAAAAGCGGCTTGACTATTTTGTATATTTAAAGAGACAGAGCTCTCGCAGATCCCTGTGGTGGTAGGACTTAAGAATTAACCTAAAAATCACCCTGCTAGCCAGGGACTGCACTGAGGACTGTGGCTCGGGAACAAACAGAGAAGGTGAAGAGAAAGGTGGGCTGAGCTGTGGACTTTTGACGGTCTGGAGGGCGCCACCATTTTGAAGGTTTAAAAAGCAGCTCGACTATTTTGGATATTCAAAGAGACAGCTCTCTCACAGATTTCTGGGGCTTAAGAGCACGTTCTGCTTTCCAGCAACCCCAAGGACACTCAGGGCCTGCAAGACTGAAAAGGTATGACATTCTTCTTGTTACTACACCCTACACCCGCTTGGTGAATGGAGGTGTGGCCATCCCCATTCCCACCTACCTTCT
>NW_006921995.1:1697212-1698689 GCF_000298275.1 Orycteropus afer afer | reverse complement strand
GATCTTGGCTCAAGGCAAAGAATACCAGAAAGATGTTTACTTGTGTTTTATTGACTATGCAAAGGCATTTGATTGTGTGGATCATGACAAATTATGGAAAACATTGAGAAGAATGGGAATTCCCGAGCACTTGCTTGTACTCATGAGGAACCTGTACCTTGACCAGGAGGCTGTTGTTCAAATGGAACAAGGGACACTACATGGTGTAAAATCAGGAAGGGAGTGCGTCAGGATTGTACCCTTTCCCCATACTTATTCAATCTATATGCTGAGCAGATAATCCAAGAAGCTGGACTATATGAAGAAAAACATGGCATCAAGATTAGAGGAAGAATCATTAACAACCTGGGATATGCTGACGACACAACTTTGCTTGCTGAAAGTGAGGATGACTTGAGGCACTTACTGATGAAGATTGAAGAATACAGTCCACAATATGGATTACATCTCAATACAAAGAAAACAAAAATACTCACATCTGCACCTATAAGCAGCATCACAAGAAATGGAGAGAAGATTGAGGTTGTCAAAGAATTCACATTGCTTGGTTCTACATTCAATGCCAATGGAAGCAGCAGTCAGGACATTAGACAACATGTAGCATTGGGAAAGTCAACCACAAAGGAACTGTTTCAAGTGCTGAGGAGCAAGAATGTCTCCTTAGGGACTAATGTGTGCCTGACACAAGCCATGATATTTCCAATTGCCTCATATATATGTGAGAGCTGTACAATGAATAAGGAAGACTGAAGAAGAGTTGACACTTTTGAGTTGTGGTGCTGGCGAAGAATGCTGAAAGTATCATGGTCTGCTAAAAGAACTAACAGATCTGTCCTGGAGGAAGTGCACCCAAAATGCTTCTTGGAAGCGAGAATGGCCAGACTTCTTCTCACCTATTTTGGTCATGTTGTCAGAAGGGACCATTCATGGGAGAATGATGTCATACTTGGTGGGGTGGAGGGTCATCGAAAGAGGGGGAGGCCTTCAATGAGATGGATTGACATGGTGGCTGTGATGATGGACTCAGGTATAGCAAGGATCATGGAGCTGGCACGGGATCGGGCAGTGTTTCATTCTGGTGTGCATGGGGTTGCTATGAGTCGGAAATGACTCGATGACACCTAACTAACAAAAAATATGAGTCCCAGTTGTTGTTGTTGTTGTTAAGTGCTGTCGAGTCATTTCCGACTCATAGCGACCCCATGCACAGCAGAACGAAACACTGCCCGATCCCGCACCAGTCCCATAATCCCTGCTATACTTGAGCACATCATGCAGCCACAGTGTTCATCCATCTCGGTGAAGGCCTCCTCCTCTTTTGTCATCCCTCCACCCTACCAAGCATGACATCCTTCTCCAGGGAATGGTCCCTTCTTGCAACATGACCAACATAGGTGAGACGAAGTCTGGCCATTCTTGCTTCCAAGGAGCATTCTGGCTGCACTTCCTCCAGGACAGATCTGTTAGTTCTTTTAGC
>NW_006921995.1:1683877-1695625 GCF_000298275.1 Orycteropus afer afer | reverse complement strand
TTTTGGTTTTCAGACTCCAGGTCTTTGTACATTTCATTATAGTAACTGGCTTTGTCTACTCAAGCTGCTCTTTGAAATCTTCTGTTCAGCCCTTTTACCTTTTCATTTCTTCCATTTGCTTTAGCTATTATCTGCTCACGGGCAAGGTTCAGAGTCTCTTCTGTCATCCACTCTGAGTCCCTGAGTTCCCTGTAAATAAAAATAAAAGAAAAAAGTCATCCAAAATCTATTATCTAAATTAACCAAAGAATAATGTTTTGGGCTATATAACTTCAGTAACATAAAATTTTTATTAAAAATATATATCTTTTCTGTCCTGACATATACTGTACTGTGAGTTTGTTTGCTTGTTTGTTTAATCACTCAACTTACATTATATCTCAAATATATCTCTCCTAAGAAATAAACCTAGGAGCTCTGCTGGTGTAGTGCCTAAAGCATTTGACTGCTAACTGGAAGTCTGGTGGTTCAAACCCACCAGCCACTCCCAAGGGAAGACTGGGCAATCTACTTCCATAGAGATACTGCCTCAGAAACCCAAGGAGGGGTCCCTATGAGTTGGAATGGATTCAATGGCAGTGAGTTTGTTTTTGTTTTTGTTATAAAAAATAAATAATTAACTACCGTACTGTTTGTATTGCAGAAGTTCTACTTCATAGTGTTAGAGCACAAGCTGCAGATCAGATTGCCTAGGTTTGTATCCCCAGTTTTATTGACCAGCTGTGTGATCTTGTATAAGATAAACTCCTTGACCCTCAGTTTCCTCATTTATAAAATAGTTAGCAAAAATACTATCTTCAACATAGAATTATTGTGAGGATTAAATGAGTCAATACATAGAAAGAAATTATTAAAATGTTTAGTACATTGTAAGTGTTTGGTGTCAGTTATGTTTTAAGCTTCAAACTATTCCATGGCATAGACATTCTGTAATTATTTTGACAGAGCCCCAATTGTTTGAAGCTTCACAAATTTTGCTGTTAATACTGTAACCAACATTCATGTACATAAATCTCAGCACATATTTCAGACTGTTTTGCAGAGAAATGAATTTACAGAACTCAAATTTCTCAGTCAATTTCTGTATACATCATAGATCTTTTGAAGCTGATTATCAAGCTGCCATCCAGAAATGTTGAATGATTTTTTTGTGCAATAAAAGAGTATGAGAATACTATTTCAAGAACATTGAACATTATCAGCCTTTCAAATCTTTGTTATTCTGATATAATAAAATAAGAAATTACTGTTTCTTTGTTACTTTCAGTTTAAGTATAGTTACAAATATTTATCAACCATTTGTATTTTTTTCTTTTGAATTGACTGTTCACTTTCTTTACCCTTTTTTATAATTTAGAGTATATATTTTTTTCTGATTTATAAGAAGGTTTTTTAAATGTAAGGGAAAGCAATAATTTTTAAAAGTATGTTGCAAATATTTTTTCCTGTGACTAGAGGTCATGTAGTGCCTAAGGCACTTGACTGCTAACCAGAAGGCTGGCAGTTCAAACCCATCAGCCACTCCTCGGAAGGAAGGTTGGGCAATCTACTTCTGTAGAGATACTGCCTCGGAAGCCCAAGGAGGGGTCACTATGAGTTGGGCCCTACTCCACGCCACATAACAACAACAGCAACAAGTTTTAGGGGAAAGCAAAGCAAGAACACAGAATTCTCCAAAGAACTCACACATATATGTGCACCAAGAGAAAATCAACATCAACATCACATTTCCTGCATCCCAGAGGGTATCAATGGCCAATCGATGTCATTATTTAAAAGATATGATATTAATTAAAGTTAAATTCAGGAAATAGTTTTGAATTAACCACCATCTCACCAAATTTTAGAGACTCTTAAAAACTGGAAAACATACTAGATTGTCTGTAAAATGAGAGAGAGGTTCTGTCTAGTTGTGTTTGAACTTCCTCTGGGAATCAAGATAATTTAATCTTCATCATAGTGTGTTGCCTGTATTTCCATTCTAATAAAAATTTACTTTGTTTTTGAGACATCTGACATGAATACAGCCTTCTTAACTTTCATTCTAAATATTAAGTGTTTGAATTCTCCCATTAGGACTCCACCTGTCTTCTGTTTGTTGTTTGTTTGTTTGTTTGTTTGTTTGTCTTCTGTTACTTCATATCCATTCTTTTCTTGTTTTCTATCCCTATCCCCAGCACCATCATTCTACACCATCACACGATGGCTTTTAGCACAGTTTCAGGGCACTTGTGCTCTTAGAACCTCTGTCTCAATCTCCACTATCAATAATTTTAAATAGATTAAAAATGTTCGGATTCTCCCTCAAGATAGCAATTCACAACTATAGTCATTGATACCAAGGTTCCTTCACTCAGAAATACCACAAGTGGATTGCTTCAACAAATAGGAATTTATTCTCTTACATTTTGGGAAGTTAAAAGTTCAGTTTCAAAGTACCAGCTCTAAAGGCTGGGTGAAGGACCCTTAACCTAGGGCTTTTTAGCTCTGCCTCTTGTTCCAGGCCCACTAGAGCTGGAGGCTTTTCCTGACTTATGCAGATGCTAGCTAAGGCTGATGAGCCCAAGATGGACAGATAAAATGACCCAGTCCCATGATCAGCAGACAATACAGTAGGCCACTACTTCAAGCCCAGGAACAATCTCCAGGTTGGCCAACAACATGGCAAGGCCAAATGTAGAATCCAGATGCACCAAAAACTAAAGATCTTTCCCACAATTTCTTCATATATACTGGAAGCTGGCCATTCCCCAAAGACAAATCATCTTCCACTGATTAATGTCTCACAGCAGATTCCCATGGAGGCGATTATACCACATTCAATCTCATCATGGGGAATAAATACATCCAGCTGCCCAGCCACTCAAAATCACAGCCCAGCCAAGTTTACACACAAACTCAACTACCACACCCCTCATGAACACATTTTTATGGAGAAGGGTTAATGTTAATAAGAGAAGGTCCAGGAAGAAAGAAATTTCTATACCCGTTGCTTAATATTATAACCTGTCTGTTATTCCTTTATCTTGCACTCTGCACTTTCCATCCTGACTACTTCTATATCTGATACTACTGATGCCCAAAAGCAAAGTCTGAGAAACTTCTACTGTAAGTATAGGGTGGCCATGGATCTGGAAGAGAGAGAAGCCAGTTCTTTGGAAACCACTCTGCTTCATTCACAGCAACACAAAAATTAATGATTAATGAGTTGTCATCATCCTCTTATTTGTGAGGATGATGCTACTGACTCAAGACTGAACCTTCTCTCTGAATTACTTTTTTGAAAGTAGAGAATATCTGTACAGAATCTTGCATAGACCATTGCTCATTCCTATTTTGTCAGCAAGGTTGACTTCCTAGGACAAGTAAAGAAGTCATATGCCAATACATCAAGATTTGTTTTTAAAAAATGATAAAGTGGTATTAAGGGTAAACAAACAAAGGCAGGGAGAGGAAGCAATAAAAGGAAGCAGTTAAACAGATTAACGTAAATTTATTGCTAGAAAAACTGCTCATATGCACATTCAAGTTGAAGTGGAAAACAATTAAAATAAGTCCACGAGAGCCAAAATATGACCTTGATAATATCCCTTCTGAATTTAGGGACCATTTAAAGAATAGATTTGATGTATTGAACACCAATGACCAAAAACCAAGGAATTGTGGCATGACATCAAGAATATCATCTTTGAAAAAAGCAAGAAGTTATTAAAATAGACAAGCAATGAAGAAAACACCAAAATAGAAGTCAAAAGAGACTCTGAAACTTGCACTTGAACAGAGAGTAGCTAAAGTAAATGGAGGAAATGACCAGATAAAAGACCTGAACAGAAGATTTCAAAGAAAAGTTCGAGCAGACAAAGCCAATTACTATAATGAAATGTGCAAAGACCTGGAGTTAGAAAACCAAAACAAAAGAACATGCTCAGCATTTCTCAAGCTGAAAGAACTGAGGAAAAAATTTAAGTCTCACATTGCAATATTGAAAGATTCTATGGGCAAAATAGCAGTCAAATTAAGCACTACACCACCAGAGCTCCTATTGAATGATACAGGAAGCATCAAAAAAAGATGGAAGGAATACAAAGTCACTATACCAAAGAGAACTGGTCAATGTTCATCCATTTCAGGAGGTGCTATATGATCAAGAACCAATGGTATTGAAAGAAGAAGTTGAAGCTGCACTGAAATAATTGGCAAAAAACAAAGCTCCAGGAATTGACAGAATACAATTGAGATGTTTCAATAAATGGATGCCCCTCTAGAGGCACTCACTTGGCTATGCCAAGAGATTTGGAGGACAGCTACCTGGCCAACTGACTGGAAGAGATCCATATTTGTACTCATTCCAAAGATAAGTGATCCCACAGAATGTGGAAATTATCAAACAATATAATTAATATCACATCCAAGTAAAATCTTACTGAAGATAATTCAAAATGGTTGCAGCACTATATTGATAGAGAACTTCCAGAAATGCAAGCTGGATTCAGAAGAGGATGTGGAATGAGGGATATCACTACTGATGTCAGATAAATCTTATCTGAAAGCAAAGACTACCAAAAAGATGTTTACTTATGTTTTATTAACTATGCAAAAGCATTTGATTGTGTGGGTCATAATAAATTATGGATAACATTGAGAAGAATGGGAATTCCAGAACCCTTGATTGTACTCATGAAGAACCTGTACATAGATCGGGAGGCTGTCATTCAAACAGAACAAGGGGATACTGCATGGTTCAAAATCAAGAAGGGAGTGTGTCCAGGTTGTATCCTTTTACCATACTTATTGAACTTGTATGCTAAGCAAATGTGGCATTAAGGTTGTGTGTCAACTTGGCTGGGCCTGATTGAGTGGCCGGGCAGCTGGTGGTAGTTATTCCCCATGATGAGACTGGTAATCAACTTCCTATCACGAGAAGCTGAGTAGCTTCTTTAGGAATGAAGTCTGCTTCCTGTATATAAGAAGTAGTTTTGGGACTGGTCTCAGCTTATGGCATGCTTGAACCCTGCATGTAGCCATGTCATTGTTCAGCAGCCTGCCATGCTCTCCCAACCTTGGGACTTTCAATGGACTTGAATTAATGGCCTTCCGTATGGTTTGGTAATATCAGGACTGTGTCATTTATTTGTTGACCTTGGGCTTGTTAGCCTCAGCAGCCAGTAGCTGCCTGAGTGAAGAGATGCCTCTAGCTTCAGTGGGCCAGGAGCAAGAAGTAGAGTTGAAGCCCAAAGTCAAGGGGCTTTCACACAGCCCCTAGAGCTTGGCACTTTGAACTCGGACTTAAAGCCTCCAAATTGTAAGAATAAACTCCTGTTTGTTATTGCCATCCCATTTATGGTATATTCTTGTCAGAGCAGCACTAGGTAACCAAAACAGCAAATAATCCAAGAAGCTGGATTATATGAAGAAGAACATGGCATCAGGATTGGAGGAAGACTTGTTAACAACCTGTGATGCGCAGATGACACAATTTTGCTTGCTGAAAGTGAGGATGACTTGAAGCACTTACTGATGAAGATTAAAGACTACAGTCTTCAGTATGGATTACACCTCAATATAAATAAAACAAAAATCCTCACAACTAGTCCAACAAACAGCTTGACAGTGGATGGAGAAAAAATTGAAGGTGTTAAGGATTTCATATAACTTGGTTCTGCAATCAACACCAATGGAAGCAGCAGTCAAGACATCAGATGATGTATTGCATTGGGCAACTCTACTACAAAAGACCTCCTTCAAGTGATGTAGAGCAAAGGTGTCTCCTTGAAGACTAAGGTGTGCCTAACCCAAGCCATGGCATTTTCAATCTCCTCTTATGCATGTGAAAGCTAGAGAATGAATAAAGAAGACTGAAGAAGAATTGATGCTTTGGAGATGTGGTGTTGGAGAATCCTCAGAATACAATGGACTGCTAAAAGGACTAACAAATCTGTCCTGGAAGAAGTGCAGCCAGAATGCTTCTTGGAAGCAAGAATGGCCAAACTTCGTCTCACCTACTTTGGTCATGTTGTCAGAAGGAACCATTCCCTGAAGAAGGATATTATGCTTGGTAAAGTGGAGGGTCAATGAAGAAGGGGAAGGCCCTCAACGAGGTGGATAAACACAGTGGCTACAACAGTGAGCTCAGGTATAGCAAGGATCATGAGGCTGGCACAAGACTGAGCAATGTTTTGTTCTGCTGTGCATAGGGTTGCTATGAGTCAGAGATGACTTGACGGCAACTAACAACTACCACAACATTGCTAAATGGAGGCAAAATAGGAGATTCTTGAAAGGGATACTAATGATCAAGGTATAAGAATCTGCTGCAGAACTTGAAACCAGTGATTATGATTCCATAATTCTGAAGGACCCCCAAGACTCTGTAAACAATTCAAATAAAGATGAATTTGTAGGTGCCTTTTTGAGAAACAGTGCATAAGCGATGAAGAAAGATAAAAGAAAGATACTGATGCGTAATATTGCTCATTTCCTTTGTGATTCTTAGTCACTGACATTCACATTTTTCTCCCAATCACTGAAAATAGTAAAAATAATATCTATATATAGCTTAAACATAACAACATATATAGCTTAATAAATAAATATTATTTAATGCATATAATATATGTAAATACTAGGTTTCTTTGATTTGTAAATATAAGCAAAGAATAAATACATTGAAGCTAAAGTTGAAATATTAGTTTTGGGTTATATAATTATTGTTAGACATAGATCTTAAATACTCAAAATATAGTATTTATACACTTATTAATATTTTGTGAGAAATTGGATTATTTATTAGTATAATAATTTCCATGCATTATCTTTTACCTGTACTTCCTGATCTAGAATTTCCCCAGAACAGATAAATAATTACAGATAATTTCTTTTTAGGAGCTCTGATGGTGTAGTGCCTAAGGCATTTAACTGCTAATCAGAAGGCTGGTGATTCAAACCCATCAGCCACTCCTTGGAAGGAAGACTGGGCAATCTACTTCCATAGACATACCACCTCAGAAACCCAAAGAGGGGTCACTATGAGTCAGATTAGACTGTGGACCTCCTCTATCGGACACTTATACATTTGGGACAAATTTTAGTTAAACATCTTGCAAAGCCATAGATAGTCCTTCCTCTCTCCAGCTTCATTTGTTCCATCTTCTTTGATCTCTATGATTCCACCAAGTTATCTTCTGGGTTCCTCAGAAATATCAACTCACTCCTTGTTCTTGCCTTGATCATTTTGAGTGGCTTATGCTTTCTTAATATGGGTTCAAGTCTCAACTTAAATACTTCCTTAGGGAGTCCTTCCCTCACCACCCAGATTTTTAATCACTTGATGTTCTTCATAATTATGATCCCAATCTTATCACTTCATAGTAATTTTCCTGTGTAGTAATAACATCTGTAAGGACAAGGACTGTTTTTTTGTTCTCAGCAGAGACATATTTTTAAATTGTAGAATACCTATGAGATCACATAATCTAAAAATACTTACTTTATACAAGAAGTCGGTGGAGGCTCTGTGAAGTGAACAGACTTGCCCAGGATCACTGAGAAGCAGAGACAGATTATTTCATTAATTATTCTAACTCTGTAACATAAAAAGAAGGCATGTACTTTAAATATTCAAACTCTGATATTTTTAAGCTTATCAATAACTTATTGAGGGGCACTTTTTCTTTTGACATTTTCACACTAAGAGAAAGTTACTTATTTTCAAAAGAATAGTAGGAGTATAAAAGGCTAGTTGAAAACATTTTATTTACTTGGAGGACGATGCTTCTAACATAATGATGTTGTTGTTACCCATAACCCATTGCCCTCAAGTCAGATCCGACTCATAGTGACTCCTCCTTGGGTTTCCGAGGCAGTATCACTACGGAAGTAGATTGCCCCATCTTCGTTCCGAGGAGCGGCTGGTGGGTGTGAACCACCAGCCTTCTGGTTAGCAGTCAAGTGCCTTAGGCACTACACTACCAGAGCTCCAAGGCAGTATTACTATGGAAATAGATTGCCCAACTTTCCTTCCAAGGAGTGGCTGGTAGGTTTGAACAGTCAGGCTTCTAGTTAGCAGTCAAATGCCTTAGGCACTATGCCACCAGAGCTCCCAGTGTTGTTGTTAGTTGCCTTCAAATCGATTCTGATTCATAGCAATCCCATGTGTGTAGTGTAGAATTGTTTCATAGGCTTTTCAAGGATATGACCTTTCAGAAGATCTTCAAGTCTGTTTTCAAGATGCCTTTGAATGGATTCCAACTGCTAAGCTTTTTGGCTAGTACTCAAGTGTTTAACCATTTGTGCTAACCAGGAACTCTTCAAAACATAATAGTGATATTCTGAAGGTTGCGTTGGCATCATATTGTTAAAAGAGTCAAAGGGTCCTGTTGATGAAAACACTGTATTGGTATAGGAATTTATGCAAAGAGCTTCATTACACTGTCAAAAAAATATCTTGTGCATTGATACCAATAAAACAAGTCTTTTTGCTGTTGTTTTTTTTTGTTTTGTGCCTATATCGTGTTGTGTGTGAATGTGCTGCTATAAGAGAAATACCATGAGTATTTATTTAACAAATAGAATTGTATTGCCTCAAAGTTTCAGAGACTATCGTTGTTCGGTGCCCTACAGTTATTTTCTATTCATAACATCTCTGTACAACAGAACAAAACATTGCCTGATCCTGTACCATCTTCACAATCCTTGCCATGCTTGAGCCATCCTTGGAACAACTTTGTCGATCCATCTCACTGAAGGTCTTCTCCTTTTTGGCTGACCCTTTATTTTACCAAGCATAATATCCTTCTTCAGGGATTGGTCTTCTGACAGCATGACAAAAGTATGTGAGAAGAAGTCTAGCCACTCTCACTTCTAAGGAGCATTCTGGCTGTACTTCCTCAGTGACAGATTTATTCATCCTTCTTGCTATCCATGGTATTTTCAATATTCTTTGCCAACACCACCATTCAAATGCATCAATTCTTCTGTTTTTCTTTATTTATTGTTCAGGTCTCAGAGAAGACTGAAAATGCCATGGTTTGGGTCAGGCACATCATAGTCCTCAAAGTAACATCTTTGCTCCTTAACACTTTAAGGAGGTCGTTGACAACAGATACAATACATTGTGTGATTTCTCCACTGCTGCTTCCATGGGTGTTGATTGCAGATTCCAGTAAATCAAATCCTTGACAACTTCAATCTTTTCTCCATTTATCATGATGTTGCTAATTGGTCCAGTTGTGAGGAGCTTTGTCTTCTTTATGTTGAAGTGCAATCCATACTGAAAGCTTTAGTCCCTGATCTTCATCAGTAGGTGCTTCAAATCTTCTTCATGCTCATCAAGGAAAGCTGTGTCATCTGCATATCACAGGTTTTTAATAAGTCTTCCTCCAATCCTAATGCCACATTCTTCTCCATATAGTCCAGCTTCTTGGATTATTTGGTCAATATAAAGACTGAGTAAGTATGGTGAAAGGAGATTAGAAGTCTAAATTCAGGACTAGGGAAAAGCTTTCTTCTTTGGGTCAGCTCTGGGGAAAGACCTTTGTCTCCTCTCAACATCTGTGGGCCCAGTGTTCCTTTGAAATCTCTGTGTGTCTTGGCATCAATCTTCCCCTGAGTCTAGAAGCTTCTCAGAGCAGGGACTTCAAATCCAAAGGATATGATCTGATCCTGGTTCTTCTTTCTTGGTGGTAACGAGGTCACTCTCTCACTTGCTCGCACTCTCTCTTTCCTCACTTCTTTGCTTTTATCTCTTATAAAAAGTGACGCTGGCCACACCCCAAGGAAGCTTCTCTTACCTCAGATCAGGGCTGTCACCTGAGTAAAGGTATTTCATCCCATCTTAATTCTCTTACAATTGATTGGCTAATCACATCAGATCACATCACTGAGGATCATTACATAACTACTAAATTATACCATTACATCTGTAAAACCAATGAGAATCATGGCTAGCCAAGTTGACACATATTTTTGGTGAACACAACTTAATCTCTGACAGTGGAGAAGCAAACACTGTTAGCTCTCATAGGAATATAATGAAGCTTCCATGTTCTCTCAAACTTTGGGAGATTGTCTATGTATGGATGGTTCAAAGGGCAAATCCATCTTGCATAGAGTTTATCTTAGGATTCTTCTCCAAAATCCTATGATCCTATACCTTCATGAACAGAGTGTGTAACTGGGGAAAGCTACTGAAAAACAATATCTACTTAGGAGCTCTGGTAGCATAGTGGCTAAAGCACTTGACTGCTTACCAGAAGGCTGGTGGTTCAAACCCACCAGCCACTCCTCAGAAGGAAGTTTGGCAATCCTACTTCGGTAATGATACTGCCTCAGAAACCCAAGGAGGGGTCGCTATGAGTCGGAGCTGACTCGACAGCACATAACAACAACAACAACAACAATTCCCAACCCAGAAAACCTCTCCACAAAATAGACAAGAAAGAAAAGTTTTATTATTAAGCATTAAACGAGAATGTGATGTATCACAGATAATTGCTAAAGAGATTGCAAAGACTGACAGAAATCTTATCCTTTATATAGCAGAATGGATACAGTTCATTATAATCATATTCAAGTTGCTAATTTTCCAGTATGTTTATGGACAGATATATGAAATTATACTTATCTCTTTCCAGGAAACTGGAAGATAGATGTGTGATCTTCTGTATTTTTTTTTTCTTCTTTGAATATTTTATATTGTTTTAGAGGAGTCCTGGTAGCGTAGAGCCTAAAGGCACTTGACTACTAACCAGAGAGCTGGTAGTTAAAACCCACCAGCCACTCCTTGGAAGGAAGGTTGGGCAATCTACTTCTGTAGAGATACTGCCTCGGAAACCTAAGGAGGGGTCGCTATGAGTTGGTCCAACTCAATGGCAGATAACGACAACAACAACATTGTGTTTTAGAAGAAGACTTGGTGGCACAGTGGTTAAAGTATTCAGCTGCTAACCAGACAGTCAATGGTTAAAAACCACCATCCCATCCATAAGATAAAGATGTGAACAGTTCTATAGGGTTGTTATGAATCAACCAACTCAATACCAGTGGGTTTGTTTTTTTTGTTTATTGTGTTTTAGGTGAAAGTTTACACAGCAAATTACATTCCCATTCAACAATTCATGTACAATTTGTTCTATGGCATTGATTACAATTCCTATACTGCATCAGCACTCTCATCAATTCTCTCCCACTTGCCACATTTCCATACATCCAGTTCCCCCTGCTCTTCTTTGCCTTCACATCTTTGCTTTTGGGTAAATGTTGACCATTTGGTCTCATGTAGTTGATTGATTGCAGGCTTACAGGTGAGGAGAGACAATGCAGGGACACCTGAAGAAACTCAGGCCCGCCCAGAGTAGCAGGCCGGAAGAGCAGGAGAGAGGGGATAAAAGCCTTGAACACAGACAGAAGAGCAGTCAGCACGAGGGTTACAGGTGAGGAGAGACAACGCAGGGACGCCAGAGTAGCAGGCCGGAAGAACAGGAAAAAGGGGATAAAAGCCTTGAACCCAGACAGAAGAGCAGTCAGCCCCAGGCTTACAGGTGAGGAGAAACAATGCAGGGATGCCAGAGTAGCAGGCCGGAAGAGCAGGGAAGAGGATAAAAGCCTTGAACTCAGACAGAAGAGCAGTCAGCCCCAGGGTTACGGGTGAGGAGAGACAACTCAGGGACACCTGAAGAAGCAGGCCAGAAGAGCAGGGAAAGGGGATTAAAAGCCAGGAAGCCAGACAGAGGAACAGTCAGCCAGGTGGGG
>NW_006921995.1:1675185-1680347 GCF_000298275.1 Orycteropus afer afer | reverse complement strand
CCTTCAACGAGATGGATTGATACGGTGGCTGCAATGATGAGCTCAAGTATAGCAAGGATTGTGGGGCTGGTGTGGGATCGGGCATTGTTTCGTTCTGCTGTGCATGAGGTCGCTATGAGTCGGAAACGACTCAACAGCACTTATCAACAACAACAACAGTTGACTGTTTAAAGAAGAATATTCTTCACAGGTGTTCATTTTATAAGCCAATCTATTACTTGCCTGATAAGTGATTTCCAGGAGTGACTTCAGTTTCAAGTCCAAATGGTCTCTTAGGGCATTCATGTCAGGATTTCCTCTAGTCTCTATCAATCCCATAAGCCTGGTTGTTTTATGAATTTGAGTTTTGTTCTCCCATTTTAACTGAAACCCTCTTCTTTGTCCGTGTTCAGAACAGTCAGTAATGGTAGCTAGGCATCATCTAGTTCTTCTAGTCTCAGGTTAAAAAAGACTGTGTTTGAATACGCTTTTTTTAAAGAGTCAGAAGAAAAATTTACGATTACAAGGTATGGAATGTGAATTCTAAAAGAACAGGAAAGAGAGGGGATCCTCTTCCCTTATTTTCAACAAGAACTAAAACCTTTAATTTTTCATTTTTAATTTTCCTTCCATAACCATGTTGTTGTTGTTGTTGTTAAATGCCGTCAAGTCGGCCCCGACTCATAGCGACCCCTCCTTGGGTTTCCAAGGCAGTATCACTATGGAAGTAGGATTGCCCAACCTTCCTTCTGAGGAGTGGCTGGTGGGTTTGAACCTCCAGCCTTCTGGTTAGCAGTCCAGTGCCTTAGGCACTATGCTACCAGAGCTCCTACCACAACCATAGAACTTCCCATTCTTGAAATATAACTTCTGAAAGTAATTCCCTATCTTAGAATAAGTCTGAATCCATGAAACACACTGACATAAGGCATTCAAGTGAGGGCTATTACTAACTCTTATTCTTGGTTTGCCAACATGTAAATGAGAGTACACTTTAAGTTATTTTCATCATTTAGCCAAAAGACTTTATTTGGTCAGTGGTGTAAAGTCAACCAACACCCAAACCAGCTATGCTGTTTGTCTCACAAACTCCAACCTGATGCCTGAGGATAAGCAGAGAAGCTTTGAGTGGTAGGAAAAGGCTGAGTGGGGAGATCCCTGTCCCTGTCCCTGTATATAAACCTGAGTAAAAATGTCTGTTTTCCTATACCCCAAAGAGTGTGTCTTTAGGGAAGTATTAGCTTTCTTAATATGTTTATTACTGTTGAGAAACAGATTTTAATTCTAGAATCCAGATTTCTCCAGGTCTATGGAGGTTGGGGTGACCTACTCAAGCTATTGCCCTGAGATGAACTTTTTAATCTTGAGCCTTGAGAAAACCAGTTTCCTAAAGTCACCTTTAAGTCAAACAATAGTCTAGGTACTTAGTACAGATCCTTTCCCTTAGGCATCGTCCTCCTTTTAATAGTCACATTTTGTGCAGTCAGTTTCAGGAAGCAGAAACTCCAAGGTCAGACTACAAACTGTAGTTTAGGTTAAATTGTTATTATGGAAACTTTGTTTTCCATGGCATGCCAAGCATAAGAATTTTTAGAGGTTCTTTCCTCTTTGGAACATTTTTGACTCCATAGTCAAAATGTTACCAAATTTGAAAATTGCTGGACTATACGAAGAAGAGAGCAGCATCAAGATTGGAGGAAGACTCATGAACAACTTTGCTTGCTGAAAGTGAAGATGACTTGGAGAACTTACTGATGAAGATTAAAGACTACAGTCTACAGTAGGGATTATACCTCAACATAATGAAAACAAAATTCCTCACAATTGGACCAATAAGCAGCTTCACAATAAATAGGAAAAGATTGAAGTTGTCAAAGGTTTCATATTAGTTGGTTCTACAATCAACACTAATGGAAGCAGCAGTCAAGAAATCAATGTATTGTACTGGGCAAAACTGCTGCAAAAGACCTTTTTCAAGTGCTGAAGAGCAAAGGTGTCTCTTTGAAAACTAAGGTGTGCCTAACCCAAGCCATGGTATTTTCAATCGCTCATATGCATGTGAAAGCTGGAGAATGAATGAGGAAGACGGAAGAAGAGTTGATGTTTCTGAGTTGTGGTTTTGGCATAGAATACTGAAAGTACTATGGACTGCCAGAACTAACAAATCTGTCCTGGAAGAAGTGCAGCCAGAATGCTCCTTGGCAGCAAGAACAGCCACACTTCGTCTCACCTACCTTTGGTCATGTTGTCAGAAGGGATCATTTCCTGGAGAAGGATATCATGCTTGGTAAAGCAGAGGGTCAGAGAAAAATGGGAAGACCCTCAACGAGATGGATTGACAAAGTGGCTGCAACATATGGGCTCAGGTGTAGCAAGGACTGTTAGGTTGACGCTGGACAGAGCAGTGTTTTGTTCTGTTGTACATAAGGTTGCTACAAGTCAGAGCTGATGAGACAGCACTAACAAAAATAATATATTAAACAAACTTCAATCAATTTTTGTTATTGGCTTAATATGATTTGTGTTTTACTGAAGTTATGCAGTTTTTACTGTAATTCATAAAATTTCAGAGAGCTTGTTTACAAATATATCTCTTAAAATGTCATTTACTTCTAAGCAAGAAAATAGAAATTGTTATATTACACTTTAGTAGAACAGTGGCCTTCAGGTTTCCTTCTGTGTGGTTTTATACTTGGAGACCCTCAGCCACTGTATTTTCTTTCTTACTTACTTTGATTTTTCTTTCCCTCATTTTTTAAATTTATTTTTTCATTCTCATATCTTGACACTACCTCATCAAAGGTTTTTTCTTCCTTCATTTAATATGAACTCAAGATTTCACAGTGTCTTTATGATGAGTGTTGTTACATTAAATATTCCTTGCTTGTAGACACAGAATTTTCTCTCAGTGGATTTGATCAAACAAGATGGTCTTAAAAACTTTATGTGACTTTCACAATCAAGACTTGAAGTTTTCAGTTAATCTTGACAGGCAGAAATTCCATTCCTATCTTAATACTCAATGTGAAAGTGTTATATTACTAATAATTTTGCACCCAAACATACTGTATTACTATTAAATCACACAACTGAAGTATGAAATCCTATTAAAGTTTGTTTTCCCTTCATTACACAAAAGGCAGCGTTGACAGCATATTGTGTCAACATTGAAAACAGAGGACAAAGGGTGCTAAATTACATTGTTTAATCCATGACACCACCTTGAATAACATAGTTCTCGGAATTGAACCAGATATTAGGAGGAAATGGTAGAATGCTCTGAACTAAGTATAATGGTGCGTAAGTGCAATGGCTGTAATTTCAGGTGACCTCTGCAGCCAGAAAAGCTTCTCTTGCTGTCCATAGTGCAGTGATTGAAACTCTTTCTTTCAACTGCAGACCTCCCACCCTCACTTTAGCAGTCTGTGAAATTTCCCTTGCATCATTGAAATGTACTTTAAATGGGGTTCCCTTTAAAGACCACCCAGAAGTTAGAGCTGGTATAAATTGCAGCTGATTGGTCCAATTTGCATTCATACGTAGTGCAGAAAGGGAGTAGGCTGATATGGCTTTGAAAGGTTTACTTAAAATTATCTCATTTCCCATGGGTTATAGTGACAAATAAAAAGACCTGAGGTCCCTCAGCTTTCACTCTCTGATTCTGTCTAAAGATAGGATGATCATCCAAGCTGAAAGGTTTTCAGAATTAAAGTGTGTGCTCTTAATAATTTTACTCCAGGTGAACTGAGTCTGTCCAGGACAAGAAACAAGTCCAACTGGGATGAAACATGAAAGACTTATGATTCTAGAATCCTTTATCCACAGTGATTTGTCATGAATCTACTGACAATCACTATGTCATTGGTATTCCAATTACAACATAACATAACACTGACCGATGCTGCTCAGGTTTACAGATGCTATTTAATTGTTGTTATTAGTTATTGATTATGACTTATGATTGACCTTATCTCCCAACTTATAGTTTAGTTAAGTATGTAACATAGACTTTTTTTACACACCTGAATTTCTTTTTTCTTTTTTTTTCTGTCCATAGTATAGCATTTTTCTCTGACTCATCTGTCATTTTGTCGTACTGTGGTGGCTTGCACATTGCTGTGATGCTGGAAGCTATGTCTCCACTATTTCAAATACCAGCAGGGGCTCCAATGGTGGAGAGATTTTAGTGGATCTTCCAGACTGAGACAAGGAGAAAGGCTTGGCAATCTACTTATTAGTCAAGGAAAGCCTGCCAGATTACAATGGAACGTTGTCCAACTCACTTGCTGTGGACACATTAATGAAGAAGGATCAGTCACTAGAGGAGAAGATCTTGTTTGGTGAAGTAGAGAACAGGAAGGGTGAAAGGACACCCTTGGAGATGAATTGGCACAATAGCTGTACATATATATAACTCAATGCACTTCAAGTAGGATCCAACTCATAGGGACCCCTCCTTGGGTTTCCCAGGCAGTATCTCTATGGAAGTAGATTGCCCCACCTTCCTTCTGAGGAATGGCTGGTGGGTTTGAACTGCCATCCTTCTGGTTAGCAGTCAAATGCCTTAGGTGGCATAGTAAGTTGGAAGTGCATATGAGTTAGAACCAAATCGATGGCATTGAGTTAGTTTGAGTATATAAATAAACACACACACACACACGTATACATATATATATATATATATACACATATGTATAAGTGTGTATGTGTGTATATGTGTGTGTGTTGTTGTCGTTGTTGTTGTTGTTGTTAGTTGCTGTCGAGTCACTTCCGACTCATAGCGTCCCCATGCACAGCAGAACAAAACACTGCCTGATCCCGTGCCAGCTTCATGATCCTTGCTATACTTGAGCCCATTGTCGCAGCCACCACGTCAATCCATCTCGTTGAAGGCCTTCCCCTCTTTTGTCGACCCTCCACACTACCAAGCATGACATCCTTCTCCAGGGAAAGGTCCCCTCTGACAACATGACCAAAGTAGGTGAGATGAAGTCTGGCCATCCTCACTTCCAAGGAGCATCTCGGCTGCACTTCTTCCAGGACAGATCTGTTAGTTCTTTTCACAGTCTATGGTACCTTCACATTCTTTGCCAGCACCACAACTCAAAAGCATCAACTCTTCTTCAGTCTTCCTTATTCATTGTCCAGCTCTCACATGCATACAAGGTGATTGGAAATATCAT
>NW_006921995.1:1669179-1674298 GCF_000298275.1 Orycteropus afer afer | reverse complement strand
AATTATCTTCAGTAAGATCTTGCTTGCGTATGATATTAATGATATTGTTTGATAATTTCCACATTCTGTGGGATCACCTTTCTTTGGAATAGGTACAAATATGGATCTCTTCCAGTCATTTGGCCAGGTAGCTGTCTTCCAAATCTCTTGGCATAACTGAGTGAGTGCATCCAGTGCAGCATCCATTTGTAGAAATATCTCAATGGGTATTCTGTCAGTTCCCAGAGCCTTGTTCTTCGCCAGTTCCTTCACTGAAGCTTCAACTTCCTCCTTCAATATCATTGGTTCTAGATCATATGTAACCTCCTGAAATGGATGAAGATTGACCAGTTCTTTTTGGTACAGTGACTCTGTGTATTTCTTCCATTTTCTTTTGATGTTCCCCTGAATCATGCAATGTTTTGCCCTTAGAATCTTTCAATATTGCAACTTGAGGCTTAAATTTTTCCTCAATTCTTTCAGCTTGAGAAATGCCAACCGTGTTCTCCCTTTTGCTTTTCTAACTCCAGGTCTTTGCATATTTCATTATAGTAATTTGTTTTGTCTTCTCAAGCTGCTCGTTGAAATCTTTGATTCAATTCTTTTATTTTGTCATTTCTTCCATTTGCTTTAGCTACTCTCCACTCAAGGGCAAGTTTCAGAGTCCTTTCTGTCATCCATTTTGTTATTCTCTTCTTTTGTTGTCTTTTTAGTGACCTCTTGCTTTCTTCATGGATGATGCTCTTGATGTCACCCCACAATTCTTCTGGTTTCCAGTCATTGGTGTTCAATGCATCAAATCTATTCTTTAGATGGTCTCTAAATTCAGGAGGGATATATTCTAGATCATATTATGGCTCTTGTGGACTTGTTTAATTGCCTTTAACTTCAAGTTGAACTTGCATATGAGCATCTGATTGTCTGTTCCACAATCAGCTCTTGGCCTGGTTTTGGCTGAAATATTGAGCTTTTCCATTGCCTCTTGCCACAGATGTAGTCACTCTGATATCTCTGTGTTCCACCTGGTGAAGTCCACGTGTACAGCCTCCATTTGTGTTGTTGAAAAAAGGTGTTTGCAATGAAGAAGTCATTGGTCTTGCAAAAATTCTACCATACGAGTTCCAGCATTATTTTTGTCACCAAGGCCAAATTTTCCAACTACCGGTGATTCTTCTTTGCTTCCAACTTTTGCATTCCAGTCACCAGTGATAATTAACACATCCTGATTGCAAGTTCGGTCAATTTCAGACTGTAGAAGTTGATTAAAAATCTTCAATTTCCTCATCTTTGGCTTTGGTGGTTGGTGCATAAATTTGAATAATAGTCGTATTAACGGGTCTTCCTTGTAGGTGTATGGATATTATCCTATCACTGACAGCATTGTACTTCAGGACAGATCTTGAAACATCCTTTGTGATGATGAATGCCATGCCATCCCTCTTTAAACTGTCATTCCCAGCATAGTAGATCATATGGTTGTCTGATTCAAAATGGCCCAAACCAGTCCATTTCAGCTCACTAATGCCCAGGATATCAATCTTTATGCATTCCATTTCATTTTTGACAACTTCCAATTTTCCCAGATTCATACTTTGTACATTCCATGTCCCAATTATTGTGTGTATGTGTGTGTGTATAAATATATATGTATTCCCTGAGAAGGGCAGAAAACAAGCAGCAACATCCCATTTCAGGTTTTGTTTTTTAAATACCATACTTCTTTTGTAGTGTAGCACCTAAGGCACTTGACTGCTAATCAGAAGGCTGGCAGTTCAAACCCACCAGCCATTCCTCGGAAGGAAGTTTGTGTAATCTACTTCCATAGTGACACTGCCTCAGAAACCCAAGGAGGGGTCACTATCGTCAGGTCTGTCTTGACAGCACATAACAACAACAACATACTTCACTAAAAGAAATAAGAACTCCATGGAAAAATGGTTGATTCCTGCTCACCACAGCCAGAAAAATTCCCTAGAATCTCTGAATCCTTATGGTACTTTATGTGAATGAAATGAAAATAATTTTGCGTACTTTGTGTCACAGGTATTTGCAAACCAATTGTTCCCCCATGGCATGAGCCATGTCCTTTAGATCTTCCAAATCTCTCTGAATGTTTTACAGATTAGATTCTTGCAAACAATATGTTCTTAAAAAATGATAGAAGAGGGAAGGAAGGAAGAGAGGGAGGGAGTGAGGAAGGAAAGAAAGAAGGAAGGATAATTTTTTTTCCAAATTTAAATATTTTTAAATGTGTATTTAATAAATTATGTTCAGTGAACTTTTTCTCATACAAATGGAATTCACTTTAGAAAATAAACATTATAGCCTAAAGTATGACAAAAATATGGCATAGGACAAATGTTCTCAACAATTTACTCAGCTTCTGGTGGTAGATCTTAAATCTTGCTCACTTGGTTGATCTACAACCAATGCCAATACTGCATTCTTCTTCATGTCATTTACCACAATGGCACCGTCTACATTATTGTACTCAAAAACTTCACTACCTGCTTTAAAACCTGCCCTACTATTTAGCATCTCCCTCTTTATTCTCCTAAAAAGATTTCAAGTGTTCTTGGAAATTAAAATTGTCACTGTTCAAAACCTCTAAGAACTCCTGACTGTGAACACCTGACATAGGTTAGGTCTGACATACACCCATCTCATGGGTGACTCTTCTGATGGAAAAACAGTAATCATAAATGGCACAATTCACCCTTCTTGCTATTTGATACTTTACTGCTTGATCATTATTTTACTCAATGCAATGCCCACCAAACAATCAAACAGAGTTATGGAATGTCATGCCTAACATTATTTACTGATAACAGTGACTGCACATAGCTGCCATACACATATCTGGTCACTTCTAAGAAATGTTTGTATTTTCTGATGAACTCTAGTAAGATGATCCATGTTGTACAGATTGCCATAGAAAAGTAAATAGAAAATATTGAACAAGAAGTTTAATATTCACCATTTATGGAATAAGACCAAATAAAGGAAAATTTGGCAGACTCTATGCTGTTAAAGTTGCATTCCTGGCTTTATGCCATATTTATGAGATTATAGTAAACAAAAGGATATGAACTCATTTTACTGATGAACAAATAGAGACTGGGAATGTCAAAATCTTTTAATACAGTTAAAAAGAGCTCATTGTTCTTTCTTGATGTATATAAAAATAACATGTCTAAAAATAGAAATTTAAAACCAAATATATGATACAGTAGTTCTTTCTACTGTATCATATATTTGGTTTTAAATTTCTATTTTTAGACATGTTATTTTTATATTCAGAACATATGAGATTGCTTAATATTCTTGCTTTTATAATAGCTATACCTCATAGACAAATAACAAAGTGATAAGCATCACAACGCAACAAAAATTTATTTGGGTGTTGATAATAAATCCATAGCCATTGAAAACTCTTTCTCAACTTCAAACATCAGGACTGGGGTAGAAAAATGGTGTCTCTCCTGTAGCACACATGATAGTTCCCTCTAGCATCTTAGTGCCTGGAAAACTAGGTGCAGCAGTTTGAAATGGGGATTCTGATGCTCTGGACAGCTCATTAAGTCAGAGTATGCCAAGCTCAGGGGAGTAGGATTAGAAAGGAGAAAGGGGCAGTGCAATTACCTGGAGGGCGAAGAAAAAACATGTGAACCTGCCTTGTGGAATGCCAACCAGCAGGCAAGGAAGGGCATCAGAGGGCTCCCTGGGGTCGTAGAGAGAAGGCACTGCACCAGAGAACCTGAAGCCACTCTATGGATCTACCTTCAGCACCTACTTTTATTGGTAAACCTGGGACCACTGGGAGGGAGCAGAGACCCCTGTGGCTCTGTGTGCCACTAAAGCAGGAGCACAGAGAAAATAAAGCGGATCAGTGCAGTTATCCTAGGTCAGCTTTTTGGCATGGAGGAGCCTGGAGGGTGGGGTTTTTGCAGCTGTCTGAACCTGGTAGAAAGTGGTAGCCCCCTAACAATTGGAGTCTTTGCTGAACTTGAGCTGCAAGCCTGTGAGTAACAGTACAATGTCATCATTAGCAGCCTGCTCAAAGCCCTAGAAACAGCTCCTGGCACCATGGAGCTTTCTCTCTCTCTGTCTCTCTCTGTCTCTCTCTATTTCTTCTTCCTCCTTTCTCCACCTCTTCCCTGCCTCATCCAATAGAAAAACCACATTAAGCCACAATAACACCTGCCAGCTCAAATCCTAAACTCTACGACAAAGAAAGACTTGCATCCACATTCCACACAGTGATTCCATAGTAACAAAGAAAACTGCAGAACAACCCAGCACACCTGAATGAATAACCAAAAAATAAAATACACCAGCTCCACCTTTTCAAAATATTAAATCATAAAACCAAGACAAAACAAATCAATACATAACTAACAGTTAAAGACAACTTCAAAATGTCTAGGAAACAACAGCAACCTCAAATCAAACAAAAAACAAACAAAAAAATAGGATAAGACAATAAAAGTAAAATGGAGTAAGAAGAGGCAATAGAACTTTTGAGAAGGAATTTAGAAGGTATATTTATAGAACTCTACAAGAGCTTAAGGAACCCAAACAGAAGCGAGGAGAACACAGACAGTTTCCTGGAAGAACTCAGGAAAACCATTGTAGTAGTTATGTTTGTGTGTCAACTTGGCTGGGCCTAGTTGAGTGGCTGGGCAGCTGGTGGCAGTTATTCCCAATGATGAGACTGGCAATCAACTCCATGGTGGGACCTACTACAAGACCTGAGTAGCTGCCTTTGGGATGTGGTCTGCCTCCTGTATATAAGGAGAAGCCTTGGGAATGGTCTCTGGCCTAGCTTATGGCGTGCTTGGAACCTGCATGTAGCCATGCCATTGCTCAGCAGCCTACTATGCTCTGCCAACCTCGGGACTTACCAACCTTGGACTTAAGTTAATGGCCTGCCATGTGGTTTGGTAACATTGGGACTATGCCTTTTTACTTGTCAACTTTGGAGTTTCTCAGCCTCAGCAGCCAGCAGCTGTCTGAGTAAAGAAACACCTCTAGCTCCAGTGGGCCAGGAACAGGAGGCAGAGCTGGACCCCAAGGTTGAGGGGCTTTCACCCAGCCCCTAGAGCCTGGCACTTTGAACTTGGACTTAAAGCCTCCAAAT
>NW_006921995.1:1650507-1664814 GCF_000298275.1 Orycteropus afer afer | reverse complement strand
TAGAACTGGTTGAAGAACACATTTCCCAAGTAGAAGACAAATCCCTTGACTCCAGCCTTTGTGAAGAAAAATCAGAGCAAAGATTTAAGAGAAATGAAGAGAATCTAAGAGTTATATGGTATGACATGAAAAGAAACAACATATGTCTCACTGGAATTCCAGAACAAGAAGAGGTGAAAAAAACAGAAAATTGTGGAAGACATATTAACAGAAAACTTCCTCCATATCATGAAGGAAGAAAAGATATTTCTCAAGAAGTTCAAAGAACCCCATACAGGATAGATCCCAAGAGAAAAACACCAAGATATATCATAATCAGACTCTCCAAAACCAAAGACAAAAAGAATCATGCAAGCTGCCTGGGAAAAAAGAAATTTATTACTTGTAATAATCCAACAGTTAGGCTGAGCTCTTATTACTGAGCAGAAACCATGCAGGAAGAAGGCAATGGGACGGCATATATAAAACACTGAAGGAAAAGAACTTCCAACCAAGAATCCTTTATCTAGCCAAATTGTCCATCAAATATGAAGGCAAAAATAAGACATTCTCAGACAAACAGAAATTAAGGGATTTTGTGAAAACCAGACCAACCCTACAAGAAATACTTAAGGAAGTCCTTCCAATAGAGAACCCACAACAGCAAACAATAAAATCAAGACACATGACATCAACACCAAAACCAAATCAGAAATAAACACTCAAAATAAGACCATAAGACAATGTACACCAAAAATCAAGAAAACCAATCTGCTCACAACAACAGCAACTAACCTATTAGAGGTAATAAAAGTTCTAGGTACAAACTTTCAAATGGAGAGGGAAATAGGACATTATCATCATAGAACAGTCTGTTCCAAAAATATAGAAACCAGAATTCACTCCAAGGTAACCACAGAGAAAATTAACAATCCCCCTAAGCAAATTCAGAAGGAAGGAAAACATATGGGTTTAATAAGCACAAAATCAACAGTAAAGAAGAAAAGAGAGGGAGCACTTAAGAAATCAAACTCACCACAGAAAAGTATATGGATCAAGGAAACTCCAACAACACGACAAAAAAAAAAAACACAGTAGAATGACAGCAATCAATTCATACCTATCACTAATTACACTCAATGTGAATGGACTAAATGCACCAATCAAGAGAAAGAAAGTGGCAGACTGGATAAGAAAAGAAGAACCATTGATATGCTGCCTACAAGAGACCCACCTTAGACACAAAGATAAAAACAAATTAAGAGTTAAGGGGTGGAAGAAATTATACCAAGCCAATGTAAACCAAAAAAGAGCAGGAGTGCCAATATTAGTTTCTGATAAAAATAGTCTTCAAGGTGAAAAACAACATAAGAGACAAAGAAGGACACTATATAATGCTGAAAGGGTCAATTGACAAAGAAGACATTATGATACCCAATGAAAGTGCTCCAAAATACATGAAGCAAATATTAGTTGAATTAAAAGAGACAATAGATAACTCTACAACAGCAGTAGGAGACTTTGACACACCACTTTCAAGGAGGGACAGATCAACTGGAAAAAAAATTCAACAAAGATAAAGAAGAACTCAACAACACAATCAACCAACTCGACCTCAAAGACATATACAGAGCATTCCACCCAACAAAAGCACAATTCACATTCTTATCCAGTGCACATGGATCCTTCTCCAGAAGAGATCATATGTTAGGGCATAAAACAAGCCTCAATAAATTAAAAAATATTGAAATACTACAAAGCATCTTCTTGAACCACAATGCTATAAAATTAGAAATTAATAATACGAAGATCAAGAAAAAATCAAATGTGGAAGTTGAACAATACACTGCTTAAAAAGTACCGGGTAATAGAAGAAACAAAAAGTGAAATAAAAATTCCTAGAAACAAATGAGAATGAAGATACGTCATACCAAAACCTATGGGATACAGCAAAAGCAGTACTCATTGGTCAGTTTCTAGCAATAAGTTCATATATCAAAAAAGAGAAAAGAAATAAAATCAACACTCTAATTCAACAACTCCAAAAATTAGAAAAAGAATAACAAAAGTATCCTACAGTATCTAAATAAAAAAACCAAACCCACTGCCATAGAGTTGTATCTGACTCATAGCGACCCTGCCTTGGGTTTCCGAGGCAGTATCACCATGGAAGTAGATTGCCCAGCCTTCCTTCCGAGGAGTGGCTAGTGGGTTTGAACTGTCAGCCTTCTGGTTAGCAGTCAAATGCCTTAGGCACTAATATCTAGAAGTAAGGAAATAATAAAGATCAGAACAGAAATAAATGGAAACAGAAAGCAAAAAAAAAAAAAAAAGAGAGAGAAAATCAACAAAACAAAAAGCTGGTTCTTCAAAAAGATTAACAAAATCAACAAACCACTGGCAAATCTAACAAAAGAAAAGAGAAGATGCAAATTATAAGAATAGTAACAAAAAGGGTGTCATCACAACAGAACCAACTGAAATAAAAAAGATACAGAATATTATGAAAAACTGTACTCTAATAGGTTTGAGAATGTAGAAAAGATGGACAAGTTTCTAGAATCACAAGACCTACCTAAACTATCCCACTCAGAGATAGAATACTTGAACAGACCCATAACAAAAGAAGAAATTGAACAGATCTTTAAAAAAGAAAAAACTCCCCACAAAGAAAAGTCCTAGCCCTGATGGCTTCACTGGAGAATTTTACCAAATATTTACCTATACTACTCAAGCTATTCCAGAACATAGAAAGAAAAAGATGGAATACTCCCAAATTCATTTTATGAAGCAAGCATAACACTAATACCAAAACCAGTGAAATACACCAGTAAAAAGGAAAACTACAGACCAATATACCTCATGAACATAGATGCAAAAATCTTCAACAAAATCCTCATCAACAGAATCCGACAACATATCAAAAAAGCAATAAATCCTGACCAAGTGGGATTCATGCCAGGTAAACAAGGATGGTTCAACATCAGAAAAACAATCAATGTAATCAACTGCATAAACAAAACAAAACAAAGAAACATATGATTATATCCATCAGTGCAGAAAAGGCATTTGATAAAATACAACACCATTCCTGTTTAGAACTCTCAGCAAAATAGGAATAGAAGGGAAATTCCTCCACATAATAAAAGGCATATACACAAAGCCAATGGCCAACATCATTATTAGTGGAGAAAGATTAAAGGCATTCCCCTTATGAATAGGAATCAGACAGGGATGCCCTCTATCACCACTTCTATTTAACATTGTATTGGAAGTCCTGGCCAGTGCAATAAGACAAGAAAGAGACATAAAACACATACAAATTGGCAAATAGGAAGTAAAACTATTTCTATTTGAGGATGATATGATCTGGTACATAAAACCCAACAAACTGAACAAAAACTACTGGAACTAATGGAGAGATTCGGCAAAGTGGCAGGATACAAGATCAACATACAAAAATCACTTGGATTCCTCTACACCAACAAAGAGACCTCTGATAAATAAGAGAAACAATACCATTTACAATAGCTACTAAAAAGATAAAATATCTAGGACTAAATCTTACCAGAGACACAAAAGACCTATAAAAGAAAACTATAAAACACTACTACAGGAGACAACAAAGACACGACATAAGAAGAACCTGTCTTGTTCATGGATAGGTAGATTGAATATTGTGAAAATGTCAATACTATTTAAAATAATTTTCACGCTTAATGCAATCCTGAGCCAGACACCAATAAATTTTTTTAAGGACATGGTAAAACCAATTACTGACTTCATATGGAAAGGAAAAAGACCTCGGATAAGCAGAGCACTTCTGAAGAAGAAGAACAAAATGGGAAGTCTCATACTCCCATATCTTAAAAGTTCCTATAAAAGCTCACATTAGTCAAAACAGTGTAGTATTGGTACAATGATAGACAGGTAGACAATTCTGTAGGAAAAGAATTGAAAGTCCAGAAATAGACCCATCAATCTATGGACAGCTGATCTTTGACAAAGGTCCAAAAACCATTAAATGGAGAAGGGACAGCCTCTTTAACAAATGGTGCTGGCAAAACTGGATATCCACTTGCAGAAAAATGAAACAAGACCCATACTTCACCCCTACACAAAAACAAACTCAAGTTGGATCAAAGACTTTAATGTAAAACCCAAAACTAAAATTCATCAAAGATAAAATAGGGGCAAATCTGGAAGCCCTAATTTACAGCATAAATAGATTATCAAACATAACCCAGATTGCACAGGAGGTAGAAGAGAAGCTAGATGACTGGATCCTTTTAAAAATTAAATTCTTATGTGCATCGAAAGACATCATCAAACGGGTAAAATGAGAACCTACAGATTGGGAGAAAATATTTGCTTATAACATATCTGACAAGGGACTTATCTCCAAAATCTATAGAAAATGTCAACATCTTAACACCAAAAAGACAAACAACCCAACTCAAAAATGGGCAAAAGATTTAAACAGACACTTCACTAAAGATGGTCTGCTGGCGGCCAACAAACAGATGAGGAATTGCTCACAAACTTTAGTCATTAGAGAGATGCAAATCAAAACTATGATGAGATATAATCTCACCAGAGCAAAAATAACAAAGTTCAACAGGACAGAAAATAACAAATGCTGGCGAGGTTGCAGAGAGATTGGAACATTTATGCACTGCTGGTGGGATTGTAAAATGGTACAACCATTGTGACAAATGGTATGGCATTTCCTTAAAAAACTGAAAATAGAAATACCCTTTGACCCAGCAATTCCACTACTAGGAATAAATACTAAAGAGGTGAAAGGCAGGGCATGAACAGACATATGCACACCTATGTTCATTGCAGCACAATTCACTATAGCAAAGAGATGGAAACAACCTAAATGCTCATCAACAGAAGAATGGATAACCAAATTATGGTAGATTCACACAATGCAATACTATGCTACATTAAAGAACAATGAAGGATATGTGAATCATCTTCAAAAGTGGATGAGCCTGTAGGACATTATGCTGAGTGAAATAAGTCAATTGCAGAAGGATAAATATTGTCTGAGCCCATTACTGTAAAAAGACAAAGAAGGGTTTGCTGAAGAAAGTGAACTCACTTTGTAGGTTACCAGAGTGGGAAGGGAAGGGTTGGGATTAATTTTGGGCTAGTTGGGGGCCACATGCTGATGTGAGTAAGGGGAGGCATTGTACAGAAAGAGTCTGTGACCACCATGATAACATTAGGAAAAGGGAGGACACCAAATTGTGCACATGAGATATAGATGACAGACTAATAGCAATCAGTATATCCACAACACTGCATTACCATTAACACCAAACATGAGTTTACTTGTAAATAAACACATACACATCTGAGAAGATCAGATGGGGATCAGTGAACAGGATTATACTCTAGAGCAAGGATAGATTCAGCTGAGGCTAATCTTGCACAAATACCAGTGATACAAAATACTTGCAATCCTTACAGAAACAACAGAATACAGACATAGAGTAATTAATCCCTCACAGACAGCCAGACACTGTGGGAGAGAGATCCAGAGGATCTACCATCTTAGTACCATAGTACTGGGGGACACCAGACTCAATCGACACAACAAAATACATAAAAATCTTGTTCTTCATCCTACATTGGTGAGTAGCAACTTGGTCTTATAAGCTTTCAAGTGGCCATCTAAGATACAGCTAGTGGTCTCCTATCATTGGAAGCAAAGAAGAGTGCAAAAAACCAAGGGCATTTGGAAGCACTCAGCCCTAGGACATGATGGATCTCGAGACCAGAAGAACTAGATGGTGCCTGACTACCAATGCCAACCACTCAGGAAAAGATCAAATCTGGAGATCCAGGATAGAGTGGGAAGAAAAACGTGCAACAAAATCCAAAAACTCAATAATGACCAGAATTACTGGTCAGATGAAGTCTGGTGAGACCCCCCCAATACTATGGCCCTGGGATACATTTTGGAGCTGGAATAAAACTCATTCTCAGGGGCTGGCTCTCAGCCCAATAGTAAACAAAATGTACACACAGACCACTCAACAGAGGGTGAAGCACATACTGTATAGAGATGTATCCCTTGGAGCAATCAATCACAGGGCACCAGAGAGGCAACATTCACATGGAGGAAATACAGAACACGTAGGAGTGCATAACTATGAAGGGCATGGGGGTGGGGTTACTGGGCAGGGAGGGGAGGAGACTGGTTTAGGTTGGGTTGGGGATGGTAAATGGGGAGTGAAACTAAATGTACATGAAATGTTGAATGTAAAACAAACTCTGCTCTGTAAACTTGCACCCAAAGCACAATTTAAAAAAAAAAAAAAATCAGGACTGGTCTGTGCCTAGTACATATAGATTCTTTTATAAATAGAAGGTCTTCTGTAAATACATGTCAATTTAACTTCATTGTTTAATTGAAACTATTATCATGATTGATATTATGTTTGCGCATGCTGACAAAAGTAAGGTATTTGAAACTTTCAACTTTAAAATATTTAATAAAATGATCAGCATATGTCTTGTGGTGAAATATGAAAGGCAATGACAACTTGATCTACCAGTAACAATTTTTACATTTTATCTTAACTATGACTTGCAACCACCAATGATGTGTCACTTTGTCATACTGTGGTGGCTGGCATGTTTCTGTAATGCTGGAAGCTATGCCACTGGTATTTCAAATATCAGCAAGGTCACCCATGATGGACAGTTTTCAATGGAGCTTCCAGCTACAACAGACTGGGAAATGGTCAGGCCAACCACTTCCGAAAAAAATTGCTCACTAAAATCTTTATGAAAAGGAGGGAAACATTGTATGATATTGTGCCAAAATATGAGAACTTCAGGTTGAAAGGCACTCAAAATAATTTACTTTAATAATGCAAATGGAGTAAAGCTTTCAGGACCTTCATTTTCTGATATGAGTTGACTCAAAATTAGAAGAAACAGCTACAAATATTCATTAATAATCAGAATGTGGAAGGTACAAAGTATGAATCTAGGAAATTGTAAGTTGTCAAAAATGAAATGGAACACATAAAGGTCAATATTCTAGGCATTAATGGGCTGAAATGGACTGGACCTGGTCATTTTGAATCACAGTCATATGGCCTACTATACTTGGAATGACAAATGGAATAGAAATGGCATCACATTCATCATCAAAAAGAACATTTCAAGACCTACCTTGAAGTACAATGCTCTCAGTGATATGATATAACCATATTTCTAAAAGGAAGACCAATTAATACTTGTTGTTGTTATGTGTCGTTGAGTCAGACCCGACTCATAGCAACCCTTCCTTGGGTTTCTGAGGCAGAATCACTACAGAAGTAGATTGCCCCATCTTCCTTCCAAGGAGTGACTGATGGGCTTGAACCACCAGCCTTCTGGTTAGCAGTCAAGTGCCTTAGGCACTATGCTATTCAAATATATACATTACTAAAGCCAAAGATGAGGAAATTGTAGATTTTTACCACCTTCTGAAGTCTGAAATTGACCAAACATGCAATCAAGATGTATTGATAATGATTGAATCATTGACTAGTGATTGGAATGCAAAAGTTGAAAACAAAAAAGCAGCATCAGTATTTGGAAAATATGGCCTTGGTGATATAAATGATGGCAGACACAGCATGATAGAATTTTGAAAGACCAATAACTTATTCATTGCAAATACTTTTTTTCAACAACATAAATGATGGCTACATATGTAGACTCCACCAGATAGATTGCACAAGAATCAAATAGACTACATTTGTGGGAAGAGACAATGGAGTTCAATATCATCAGTCAGAATAAGGCCAGGAGCTGATTGTAGAAAAGATCATCTGTTGTTGTTCTTGTTCTTGTTAGGTGTTGTTGAGACCATTCTGACTCACAGTGACCCTATGTACAACAGAAGAAGACACTGCCCAGTCCTGCACCAGCCTCACAATCCTTGCTATACCTGAGCCCATTGTTGTAGCCACTGTGTCAATCCATCTCATTGAGGGCCTTTTGCTTTTTTGTTGACCTTCCACTTTTCTAAGCATGATAGTCTTCTCAAGGGAATGGTCCCTTCTGACAACATGACCAAAATAGATGAGATGAAGTCTGGCTATTCTTGCTTTCAAGGAGCATTCTGGCTGCAATTCTTCCAGGACAGATTTATTCATTCTTCTGGTAGTCCATGGCACTTTCACTATTCTTTGCCAACACCACAACTCAAAAGCATCAACTCTTCTTCGTCCTCCTTATTCACTGACCAGCTTTCACATGCATATGAGGTGATTGAAAATATCATGGCTTGGGTTGTGTGCATCTTACTCTTCAAAGAAACATTTTTGCTGTTCAGTACTTTAAAGAGATCTTTTGCAGCAGATTTGCCCAGTGCAAAATGTTGTCTTATTTCTTGACTACTTATTTCATTGGTGTTGACTGTGGACCCAAGTAATATGAAAAGAGCATCAGTTGCTTACATAAAAGTTCAAGTTGAAGCTCAGAAAAATTAAAACAAGTTCACAAGAGCCAAAATAAGACCTTCATTATATCCCACCTGAATTTAAAGATCCTTTGAAAAATAGATCTGACACATTGAACACCAATAACCAAAGACCAGAAGAGTTGTGTGATGACATGAATAACATCATACATGAAGAAAGAGGAAGGTCATTAAAAAGACAGGAAAGGAAGAAAAGACTAAAACGGATCTCAGAAGAGTCTCTGAAATATGCTCTTGAATGGAGAGTAGCTAATGCAAATGGAAGAAAAGATTAAATAAAAGAGCTGAACAGAAGATTTCAAAGGGTAGCTCAGAAGACAAAAGTGAAGTGTTATAATGAAATGTCCAAAACCTAGAATTAGAAAAGCAAGGCAACGCCCTCGAGAGAACAATCATGGGAGAAAGAAGGGCTGCTTATGCACACGGAGACAGCTCAGAGGGCAGGAGAGTATGGAGGGATGGACACTGGGATGTGGTAACTATGGGGAAGAAGTGGGAGGGGAGCTGTTGCATTGTGGTAAACTGTGGTCAATGACATGAGACAAAGTATATGTGAACTGCTGTAGAGAGAGTGAATTTGCTCTGTAAATCTTCACCCAAATCACAATAATAAAAAAAAAAGAGAGAGAGAGAGAGAGAAAAGCAAGGCAAAGAACACATTCAGCATTTCTCAAGCTGAGTGAATTGAAGAAAATTTCAAGCCTCAATTTGCAATGTTGAAGGAGTCTGTGGGCAAAATATTGAACAACGCAAGAAGAATCAAAAGAAGATGAAAGGAATACCTTGTCACTCACTATACCAAAAAGAATTGGTCAACATTCAACCATTTCAGGAGGTAGCATATGATCAAGAACTGATGGCACAGAAGGAAGAAGTCTAAGCTACATGAAGGAATTGGTGAAAAACAAGGAATTGTTTCTCTTAGGAATTGACAGAATGCCCTTTGAGATGTTCTAACAAATGGAAACAGCACTGGAGGTGTTCACTTGCTTAAGTCAAGAAATTTGGAAGACAGTTTCCTCACCAACTGACTGAAAGAGATAGATATCTGTGCCTGTTCCCAAGAAATGTGATCCAACAGAATGTGGAAATTATCAAACTATATCATTAACACACAAGTAAAATTTTGCTGAATTAAAAAATTATTGCAGCCATACATTGATAGAGGACTACCAGAAATTAAAGCCAGATTCAGAAGCACTTGTGCAAAGAAGGGATCACTGATGATATCAGATGGATCTTGGCTGAAAGCAAAGAATGCCAGAAAGATATAAAACCTGTGTCTTAGTGACTTCGCAAAGGTATTTGACTGTGTGGATCATAACAAATTATGGATAACATTGTGAAAAATGGGAATTACAGAACACTTAACTGGGCTCAATAGGAATTTATGTATAGACAAAGAGGCTCACATTCAAACAGAACAGGGGATACTGCATGATTTAAAGTCAGGAAGGGTGTGTGCTCAATCTGTATGCTAGGCAAATAATCTGGAAAGCTCAACTATATGAAGAAGAACACAGCATCATGATTGGAGAAAGACTAGTTAACCCCGTGTGATTTGTAGAACACAATCTTGCTTACTGAAAGTGAAGATGACTTGAAACACTTACTGATGAAGATCAGAGCCTATAGCCTTTTGCATGGGTTACACTTCACTATAAAGAAAACAAAAATCCTCACAACTGGAACAATAAGCAACATCATGACAAATGAAGAAAAGATTGAATTTGTCAGGTATTTCATTTTACTTGGGTCCATACACAACATTCATGGAAGCAGCATTTAAGTAATCAGATGATGCATTGCACTGGGTAAATCTGCTGCAAAAGACCTCTTCAAAGCATTAAAGAGCAAAGATGTCACTTTGAATAGTTAAGTGCATGACCCAAGCCAAGGTATTTTCAGTTGGCCTCATATGCATGTGAAAACTGGACTATGAATAAGGAGGACTACAGAAGAATTGGGTAAGCCAGCCTGGGAACAGCAGAAGGCAGATGTTTGTGAGTGTGGAGGCAGGACACATTAAACGACCCTGGGACCAGGGAAAGCAGGTGTTTGCACACTACGGGCAGGTTGGGTAAGCAATTAGGGCAGGGAAGACCAGGAATAGAGCAGAGCAGATTGGAACAGTTAAGGGAGACAAACTTGCCTGTCAGTTGATTGTACTGTGGTGGCTTACATGTTGCTATAAGGAAGAGGAAGAGAAGGAAGGAGGAAGAGGCCAATCACTTGTCAATGAATTGGTCAGTGCAAACCATATGAATGGTAGTGAAACACTGTCTGATATATTACTGGAAAACTTTAAGAATAGCCCTGAAACACTATGCAGTATAGCACCAGAAAATGAGCCCTCAGGTCAGAAGAGACTCAACATATAATTGGAGAAGGGCTACCTTCTCAGAGTAGAGCCAACCTTAATGATGTAGATACAGTAAAGCTTTCAAGTCCTTCATTGGCTGATGTGGCACATCTCAAGATGAGGAAAAAACAGCTCCAAACATCCATTAATCATTGGAACATGGAATGTACGAAGTATGAACTTAGGAAAATTGGAAGTTGTAAAAAATGAAATGGAACTCATAAAGATCTATATGCTAGGCATTTGTGAGCTGAAATGGACTGGTTTTGGCCATTTTGAATCAGACAGCCATATGATCTACTATGCCAGAAATGGCAAATTGAAGAAGAATGCTGTGGCATTCATCATCACAAAGAACGTATCAAGATCTATCCTGAAGTACAATACTGTCACTGAGAGGATAATATCCATATGCCTACGAGGAAGACAAGTTAATGCTACTATTATTCAAATTTATGCACCAACCCCTAAGGCCAAAGTTGAAGAAATTGAAGATTTCACCAACTTCTGAAGTCTGAAAATGACCAAATATGCAATCAAAATGTGTTAATTATCACTCATGATTGGGATGCAAGAGTTAGAAACAAAGAAGAATCACCCATAGTCGGAAAATTTGGCCTTGGTAATAGAAATGACACTGGAGATCAAATGATAGAATTTTGCAAGACCAATAAGTTATTCATTGCAAATATCTTTTTTCTGCAACACAAATGGCAGCCATACATGTGGGCTTTACCAGACACAGTATGCAAGATTGAGATTGACTACATCTGTGGCAAAAGATGACGGAGAAGCTCAATATCTTCAGCCAAAACAAGGCCATGAGCTGATTGTAGAACAGACCATCAACTACTCATATGCAACTTCAAGTTGAAGCTGAAGACAATTTAAAAAGTCCACAAGAGCCAAAGTATGACCTTGATTATATCCCTCCTGAATTTAGAGACTATCTAAAGAATAGATTTGATGCGCTGAACACCAATGACTGGATACCAGAGGAATTAGGGGATGATATCAAGATCATCCATGAAAAAAGCAAAAGGTCATTAAAAAGACAGGAAAGGAAGAAAAGACTAAAATGGATGTCAGAAGAGACTCTGAAACTTGCCCTTGAATGGAGAGTAGCTAAAGCAAATGGAAGAATCGAAAGGATTCAGCTGAAAAGAAGATTTCAAAGAGCAGTTTAAGAAGACAAAATCAATTATTATAATGAAATGTGCAAAGACCTGGAGTTAAAAAACCAAAAGGGAAGAAGACGCTCAACATCTCTCAAACTGAAATAACTGAGGAAAATATTTAAGCCTCGAATTGCAATATTGAAAGATCCCATGGGCAATATGATGAATGATACGGGAAACATCAAAAGAAGATGAATGGAATACACAGAGCCACTATACCAAAAGAATTGGTAGATGATTATCCCTTTCAGGAGGTGGCATATGATCAAGAACCAATGGTACTGAAGGAAGAAGTTGAAGCTACACTATAGGAATTGGTGAAAAATTGGCCTCCAGGAATTGATAGAATACTCTCTGAGATGTTTCAACAAACAGATGCTGTGTTGTAGGCACTCACTCAGCTATACAAAGACATTTGGAAGACAGCTACCTGGCCAACTGACTGGAGGAGATTCATATTTGTACCCATTCCAAAGAAAGTGATCTCACAGAATGTGGAAATTATCAAACGATACCACTAATATCACACACAAGTAAAATATTACTGAAGATAATTCAAAAATGGTTGCAGCAGTATATTGACAGAGAACTTCCAAAAATGCCAGCTGGATTCAAAAGGGGATGTGGAGCAAGGGATATAATAGCTGGTGTCAGATAGGTCTTGGCTGAAAGAAAAGAATACCTGAAAGATGTTTACTTGTGTTTTGTTAACTATGCTAAGGCATTTGACTGTGTGGATCATAACAAATTATGGATAATATTGAGAAGATGGGAATCCCAGAACACTTAATTGTACTCATAAGAATCCTGTACATAGACCAGGAGAGAGTCATTCAAACAGAACAAGGGGATACTGCATGGTTTAAAATCAGGAAAGGAATGCATCAGGAACATATCTTTTCATGATGCTTATTCAATTTGTATACTTAGCAAATAATCTGAGAAGCTGGACTATGTGAAGAAGAATGTGGTATCAGGATTGGAGGAAGACTCCTTAACAACCTGAGATACACAGACAACACAACTTTACTGGCTGAAAGTGAGAATAACTTGGAGCACTCACTGATGAAGATTAAAGACCACAGTCAGCAGTATAGATTACACTTCACTATAAAGAAAAAAAAAAATCCTCACAAATGGACCAATAGCAGCATCACGATGAATGAAGAAAAGATTCATGTTGTCAACAACTTCATATTATTTGGTTCTACAATCAACGCCAATAGAAGTAGCAGTCAAGACATCAAAAGACATGTTGCATTGAGCAAATCTGCTGCAAAAGACCTCTTTCAAGTGATGAAGACCAAAGATATCTCCTGGAAGACTAAGATGTGCCTAACCCAAGCCATGGTGTTTTCAACCTCCTCATATGCATGTGAGAGCTGGATAATGAATAAGGAAGACTGAAGAACTGTTGATGCTTTTGGGTTGTAGTGCTGGCAAAGAATGCTGAAAGTACCATTGACTGCTAAAAGATCTAACAAATCTGTCCTGCAGGAAGTGCACCCAGAATACTCCTTGGAAGTGAATGGCCAGACTTTGTCTCACCTACTTTGGTCATGTTTTGAGAAGGGATTATTCTCTGAAGAAGGATGTTGAGGGGAAGGCCCTCAACAAGACAGATTGAAACAATGGCTGCAGCAATGGGCTCAGGTATAGTAGGGATCGTGAGGCTGGCACAGGACTGTGCAGTGTTTCGTTCTGTTGTGCATAAGATCACTGTGAGTCAGACAAGACTTGACAGCACATAACAACAGAAGAAGTGATGCATTTCAATTGTAGTGTTGGAGAAAAATACTGAAAATGTCATGGACTGCTAGATGTTGTTGTTGTTGTTGTTAAGTGCCGTCGAGTTGTTTCAGACTCATAGCGACCCCGTGCACAGCAGAACGAAACACTGCCCGATCCCGCGCCAGCCCCACAATCCCTGCTATTCTTGAGCCCATCATCACAGCCACCGTGTCAATCCATCTCGTTGAAGGCCTCCCCCTCTTTTGTCGACCCTCCACCCTACCAAGCATGACATCCTTCTCTAGGGAATGGTCCCTTCTGACAACATGACCAAAATAGGTGAGATGAAGTCTGGCCGTTCTTGTTTCCAAGGAGCATTCTGGCTGCACTTCCTCCGGGACAGATCTGTTAGTTCTTTTAGCAGTCCATCGTACTTTCAGCATTCTTCGCCAGCACCACAACTCAAAAGCATCAACCCTTCTTCGGTCTTCCTTATTCATTGTCCAGCTCTCACATGCATACCAGGCGATTGGAAATATCATGGCTTGTGTCAGGCGCACCTT